>NW_005876038.1:0-10720 GCF_000147115.1 Myotis lucifugus | reverse complement strand
TAATACATAAATGAGTTATTTCTAATAATAACTTAATGCCAGATCATTTATACACCATATGATCTATCATGACAGATGATTGTGAATGTAACTATACATAAAATTATTTGTAGGCATTCATTCAAATACTTTTTTGGTGGCGTCTAGGTTTTTCTATATAAACTTTTATGTCATCTGGCAATAGTGACAGTTTTACTTCTTACTTTCCAATTTGGATACATTTTTATTTCTTTTTCTTATCTGATTGCTGTGGCTATGACTTCAAATTATAATTAGTTTTATTTTTAAATACAGTTCAATTGAATTATAACCTCTATTAATAGAAGACTACCAATTAATTATAGCTTTGGCAAATCATGGGCAATTATGATCTTTGTCAAACCTATTGCAAAATTACTTGAAGAAAAGCAAGATTGCTATAGCATAAAATATTTTCTTTAGTTTTACAAAGAATTATATTCTGCCCATTGATCCACTTACAGATATTTTGCTGGGGTCCAGCCCCAGCGGTCCAGGGGTTCCCAAAGGTGTGGACGGAGTCGGCGAAGAATGTTTTACACAGAGACAGCGTTCAGAACTCTCTAGCTCTCCTTAGTCTCCGTGGATCTTCCCTGTGCCTGGCTGAGGCCACAGAGAGAGATATCCCAAGGCAAGCTGAGCCTTTATTTTATAGTGAGAGGTAAACAAGGTAGTGGTTTCCATAGTTACACAGTTCTTGTGAGTTTCACTTGTTTTGACCATAGTTACACTTCCTGCACTTCCCTCAGCCCATTAGCTTCCCAGATAAGATCTAGAGAGCCTCACAAGGTCAAGCCTAATTATGCTAAGAGGACTGTGCCCTCTAAGCTGGGAATTGTTTGTGACTTTACCAACAGGTCAGTCCGAGGCTTAACCCTATATCAGCTCCCCACATCTCACCCTTCTTTTATTTTTTAAGCTACCATAATGACAGTAAAACTTAAGCATCAAGAACAAAACTCTGGCTATTAAAACAATAACAAAACAATGCCAATGCAAAACCCAAAACATTTTAAAACTTATGCATAACATTTCAAGAACAAAAAATGTTTTAAGTCCCAATTTCAACGTCCAACAGTTCTGAGTCCAAGTTTCAATGTCCAACAGTTCCTTATGTGTACATGTCAGCAATGATATTTCAGTTCTGGATGGTGGAAAAATGGTGGCAATGCAAGTCCGACCCTCTCTGGTTTGATCCTGGGCAACCTGCAGCGACGCACAGCTGCTGACTGCTAGCATGGCAAAGTGTCGTCAGCGTCCTCCATCTTTGGATTGTTTTTCCTCTTGTCTTCATGGCTGGAGCATTCCTGATAATTCCTCTCTGTTGCAGGAATCCACATGGTCTTGAAGTTGTTTTCTGAAAATATACAAACGTATTCTCGACCGAAGGTTAATAAAGGGAATTTTACTTGGGGTCCTTTTTATATTTGCCCAAATGATTTTCCTTTGGCTTATTTTGACACCATGTGTATTTTCCTGGGTATCTTACTGTTAGCATTATAAATGAAAAAAATTTTCTAGATGTAATTTAGTTACAGGATATTTTTCCTTACATGGTATTTTTCCACTATCCCCCCCTTTTTTGATTTAATCTAGATATCTTTAAATTTTAATGTTTTTGCACAAAAATATGACTGTTTTAGGTTCACTGCATGTTAAGCAATTTTTCCATGAAATGAAAATTTTGGTTAATACTTCTTGAGCCAATTTTAATCTGAAAACCTGACTGCTATTTTACTGTCAAATTTAATACTCTAACAACAATCTTAGTTTACACTGTAAATATTAATTGAAAGGATCACTTTACGTCCTTGAGGAGGCTTAACACTACGGTGTCGGGTGAATTTCCCGCCAAAATATAAGATGGCGCGTTAAAATGCCTATATCTTTTGAAGTATGGGTTCGATTGAAATGAAATATTTGGTAATACGCAGTTACAATCGGCCCGAGTTTACACGTTTCCCGCACTCCACCGCAAATCTATATGAACCGAGTTTAAGACGGCTCCCGCGGAGTACGCGCAATTCACGCGAGCCGACTTAACTCGTTTCCCGCAACCCAAGTGTTAAGCATTCCTGTTTGTTAGGCTAGATTTAAATATAGGGTCTGTTAACTAAGCCTTTGTTTCTCCGGGTACCATTTTCAGCTGGACCAATTCTCTTCTGTTATTTGGTTCCTGATCTGGGCTGGGCATGGGAAGCAAGAAGCAGCCATGGGGACAGGAGACCTTCCTCAGAAGGGGCGAGTGTTCAAGCCCCTGCACAATTGCGGGGGTGAGGATCTGTGCCCCACCTCTGTTGAACCCCAAGTTCTCTCCTACTGGCCCCCGGCTGTGCCTGTCTTAGGTTGCCCCACCCTGTGGGGTCTTACCCGTCGTTGACTACCAGCCATCTCTGGGCCAAGTAGGGTGATGTGAGGTTCAGTTCTGTCTCCTTGGTAGCCTATGCCCTTGTGGCCTCCATGCCCAGCAACTGCCTTTGGATCCCATCGCCTGCTGGCGGGGCCCCGGCACTGATCATGGGGAACCCAGGTTTCTTCTCCAGAGAGGGCCCAGCTTACGCCATTGGGCAAGAGACAGATCCATGGTACCAGCTTTTCATGATCCCAGCTTGAACGGAGAGCTCAGATAACAGCTGTAGACAATTGGAATCCTCTTGGCAAAAAAAGGTCAAGAGAGGTCAATATAGAATGCCTAAGTGCCTTCCCAGGAGGGAATAAATCCCTTCAATGTCCTTAAAACATTCAAAGAATTAATTTGTAAGTTTGTTTGGGATAAATGCACAATATACTGTTGTAAAGCATCAAAAATTAAGAATAAAACTTGTAGAATAATACCATGTAAGAATATTCTTTGCTCTAGGTCATGACAACTTAATTTTAAACTGGCTGTCTCAAGGTTTGGAATGAGGAACCTAGTTAGCAACAAAAAAAGCAATTTACAGAAGCAGAGACAGCATGCTATCCAAATTACAGTTTTGGGTAAACACATTATCTAGAGTCCTTGGGTAACCTAGTTTAAACTTAGGCATGTTATCTAAATTTACAGTTTTGGGTCTCCAGAACACTGAGTTGACACACTAACTGGAGCTCTCTGACCTTGGGATAGCTGTGCTGTCCTTCCCAGGTAAAGGAAAAATGTGCCTTCTAAGACCAGTATGAAAAGTTATAGTTTTTACCTGAATTAACTGTTACCATAATTCACTTTACCGTGCCCCAGGTGGTCTCTGGGCTGTTGGTTGTCTGGTTTGTCTTCCTCCTGCTGGGTTATACTTGGAGAACTTCAATTTAAAAGGAAATCTTTTTCTTTTACAAAAATTAACCTATAGGGTTACTTCCTGGATGTTGACTGATAGTGCTGCAAGGCCATGTAATACAAGTCAAAGTCATGAAACATTTATGGTGACTGTACTTTCAGATTTGGTATTTTAACAGCAAATCATTAGATTATCCTATAAATATTAGTGGAAGATATTTCAAAATTTTAAAATTTCTCCTTTTTATTAAATTTAAAATATTTTTAAACAGCATTCCCTTTCGGCTTATTTGCATATACAGAGGGATCATGGGAAGCCTTCAGTAACTTTTTAGAAGAATTTTACTTTACTAGGATTCAATTGCTTACAAAGATTAGTAAATTTAGTAACGTTTTATTCTGATACAGGAGGTGCAAACGCTGCCCCACCTCCAGCCTAATTTAAAATGCAGCGGTGAGGAGCTTTTGTTATTTTAAATTACATCTTAAAATTCTACTGCTGTATTTTAAGAAATATCAAACAAAACTTGTTTTGCCCTTTCTTAGAGGCAAAAACTTAAAATATATTAATTTATATTTGATAAAGCTTTCCATGTGATTTCAAGTATATTAAATTGGCTTTATTAAAAAATCATTTAAGAAGAGAGAATAAACTTTTGAAAACATTTCAGGGCCCGTGAAATGTCTCAAAGTCATTCCTTGGTTATAGTTTTGAAATCTAACTTGAAAGACCATCAAATATATATGTGTATATATGATTTAAAGATTATGTACCTTTTATAATTATTAAGAGATATCAATTAAATTTAAACTGATCTTTGTATTTAAAAATTTCGGTTGGGATTACAGAATTTATCCTCTTTTTTCAATTAGACAAATGTTGAAATTTTACTATAATTATATGATTTCTCCCAATTTATTTAACCAGAACTTTAAACTCTTAGCTGGCAAGTTAAATATTTAGCATTTCTCAATCAGTAACATTTTTAAGAATAAACTTCAAAAATACAAGACATAATCAATAGATTTAATTCTGTCCTCTAGATTTTTCGTGAGGGAAATTTAGATTAATATTTTAGCATTTTGTTATTTCAGAATATCTAATTCAATTTAGCAAACTCCCAAAGCCTTGGGCTGCCATTGACTGGAAACAGGTAACCATTAAAATGCAGATTAGTTACATTCTTTCTACCAAGGATGGGAAACTGGGAAGCAAGCCTCTCTTTAGAAGTTTCCACTGGTAGGAAATTTTTGGCCTACCTGCTCGTCTGTTGGGGGGAGGGAGGCTAGCCCTTCCTCCATCAGAAATTGCCTTGGGCATACATACTCCTCCGTATTCACAACTTCCCACTTCAACCCCAAAAGCCTCAGCTTGAATTGGCTCCACCCCCGAGCCTCAGCACCTCAAAACAAAACCCCAATTTCGAGCCAAACTGTTAGTGCCAAACTGTTAGTTTTTCCTTTTGTGTCAAGAGCTAACTTTGATATGTTAAAACTAAGTAAAATGCATATACTCAATCCAAAACAGGCATTAAAAAGAAAAACCCCAAATGCTCTCTTGTATCCATTTTAAGAGTAGGATTGGTGCTTTCCACTATTACCTGAGTCTTGATATATCACCCCAGGGAGAGCTTGCCAATCCTGCACTTTCCCGGGGTGGAAAGGCTGCAGTGGGGTTAAGGATAAGGCTCCTTGGGCCTACCTTCTCCCATGCCTCTACATTTACCTTTCCGGCACCTTTCCTTCCTCAGAAAAGCATGGACATGTTAAAAGATCGATACGGAGTCTTTTTTCTTCTAGACTCAGTATGGCACATCTTCTCAATCTAAGTTCTGTACTATCCACCCACTTACCCTACTTATCCTCTATAGGGGGGTCTGCAGCACCCTACGGTGGAGTCCTATCCGTCCCGAGTGTAGGGGGGCTTACCTAGGGGAATCCTGTTCCAGGGGTTCCCAAAGGTGTGGACGGAGTCGGCGAAAACTATCCACCCTCTTCCTATGGTGGAGTCCTATCCGTCCCGAGTGCAGGGGCCTTACCTAGGGGAATCCTGTTCTGCCTGTCCGGGCGCCATATGCTGGGGTCCAGCCCCATGGGGTCCAGGGGTTCCCAAAGGTGTGGACGGAGTCGGCGAAGAAGGTTTTACACGGAGACAGCGTTCAGAACTCTCTAGCTTTCCTTAGTCTCCGTGGATCTTCCTGTGCCTGGCTGAGGCCACAGAGAGAGATATCCCAAGGCAAGCTGAGCCTTTATTTTATAGTGAGAGGTAAACAAGGTAGTGGTTTCCATAGTTACACAGTTCTTGTGAGTTTCACTTGTTTTGACCATAGTTACACTTCCTGCACTTCCCTCAGCCCATTAGCTTCCCAGATAAGATCTAGAGAGCCTCACAAGGTCAAGCCTAATTATGCTAAGAGGACTGTGCCCTCTAAGCTGGGAATTGTTTGTGACTTTACCAACAGGTCAGTCCGAGGCTTAACCCTATATCAGCTCCCCACAATATTTTCCATTAATTATAGTCTACCATAGAAACTCATAAGGTACTTCATTACTCAAATATTTATTGAACATCTATTATATACATACTCAGCACTCTACTGTGTACAGGGATATATTTGTAAACAAGAGGGAGATAAATCTTCAAGATGTGTGGCCTAGTTGCTCTTCTTTCTTTCCCCTCCCTCTCTCCCTCCCTCCCTCCCTTCTTTCCTTCCTTCCTTCCTTCCTTCCTTCCTTCCTTCCTTCCTTCCTTCCTTCCTTCCTTCCTTCCTTCCTTTCTTCCATCCATCCATCCATCCATCATTTCTTCCTTTCTTATTTGAATTGCCATCATCATTGGCTTGCTCCAATAAACACAGAATGCAGAACTGCATTACATTGTACTGAATAGTAAGCAAAAATCTGGTATTTACATTGGAGGCAGAAAATTTCTTTTCTTCTTCTGTGGACCTGAGGTTGTTGATAAGTTCTGGAATGCCTGTGGTCATAGCAGGGCAGACTAGTAACTACACTGAATTTTCAGCAATTTGTATGCTATGGAATATGTTAAGAGGAATATTATCTATTTGGTTGTCATTACTTGTGATTTTATCACCAATTAAAATATCATGGTTCATATGTGATTATGATATGGACAGATTCTTTCTTGTTTGTCATTGCCATTCCTACTTTAACCAAAATGAAAATCTCAGATGCTGTGTGCTTTACAGTTAGAAGGGTGTGAAAGAGTTGAATTGACTTACGTTTGGTGATTTTATTGGGGAAGCTACCTCAGCATCTTCCTGTTAGAGCTTATGTTCTTGCTGTTTCAATTATACTATTTTTAGTGTACTGTGAAAGGATTGAATTTTTCCCCCAATATATGCTTTTGTTGTAACTTTTTATTAAATGATTGGCATATTTTGATCAGCAAAAAACTTTTCTATGAGGCTTTCATTATAATTGTAAAATCTATTTTTTTAACTCAGTGCTAAGAACTTCTCATGCATTAAAAAATATGATTGCCTAAAACAAAATGTATATGGATGAGTATTTATCAAGGAGAAATCTTTAAGAGGTCATTAACTTCTGGTTTTTGGTTCTTTATATCAACAGTTAATGTATAATATTGTCACATAATGTTTCTGATTGATGTTTCCACCAATAGTTAAACATAGATTAACTATTAGAATATTGATTGTTTTCATATGATCTCTGTTGAAGTTACATTTTATATTAATTGACTATACAAATATCAGCTATAAGTTGTTCACTATTGATCAGAAATTATAATATGCTAATCTTTAGGATTAATTTATATTATCACTTGCTACTGGACAAGAGTAATTTTGCTAGTCCTTTCACAGTTATTTAATTGCATGTGAAAAATAGACAGATTTCCATAAGCAAACCAGAATGTTGCTTTAAATTCAAAAGAAGGTACTGTAAGCCTGGCAAGTGTTGCTCAGTGGTTGAGCATCAACCTATGAACCAGGAGGTCATGGTTTGATTCCCGCACGTGCCTGGGTTGCAGGCTTGATCCCCAAAGGGGTGCATGTAGGAGGCAGCTGATCAATGATTCCCTCTCGTCATTGATGTTCCTATTTCTCTCTTCCTCTCCCTTCCTCTCTGAAATCAATAAACATATATTTAAAAAGAAGATAGTATAAGATACTGATTTGTTATATATAAGGTTAGCATTATTTCTGAAATTTTATCTAAAGGATAGCATCTGTGATTTTTAAAAAAATCATTGAGCAAACCACAAATGTTCCTGCATAGATTCATTTATACAGTAAATTTTATTATATACTTGTGTTCTAGGTGTTAACAGTCTCTTTTATGTAGTCTTAATGCTATATTTATGTAACAAGATATGATTATGCTTATTGTTGAATACAGATTTTTTAAAGGATTTAAAGAATGTGTAATTATAAAAAATGATATTTTAATTTGCTTTGGTTTTACTTTGCAGAGCGCCCTCTTCACTACACAGAAAATGTGTTGGAGCAGGTGCTTCGGTGGAGCTCATTAGCTGAACCTGGCTCTGCTTATCTCGTGGTGAAGAGGTTCTTAACCACCGACACCATCAGACACTATAATGGTAGGTGCTGCTGTTACCTCACATTGCAACTCCGACGGAAAGTTCAAGTGGTTGAAGGATAGTGACTACGGCACAAGTGGCATTTGCAAATGTCAAAAGTAAAAATGAGTAGCTAACTGCAGATCCCACTGAAGTACTATTGTCCAAGAGGAGGAAGAGCAGGTATGTGCACAGGAGTGCCATGTGCCAGAGTCAGGGTTCCTGGAGCCTAGCACTATGGTAATAGTTGGCTCATCTCATGGTACTAAGTTAACATTTTTGGAAGGAACGGTTTATGATGGAAGGGCTTCTTGCCATACTTCACTGTTTTTCTGATGTTCAGATAGCTGGTGAACCTTCTTCCTGAATTATGGAAGTTCTCTGGGTACTCAGTGGCTCTCAGGGGTGGGGCAGTGTTGTCTCCCAGGGGACATTTGGCAATGTTTGGAGACACTTCTGACTGTCACAACTGGGTGGGGTGGTGCTTCAGGTCTTTAGTGGGCAGACAAAAGGTATGCCACTAAGCATCCTACAATCCACAGCACAGCTCTTTACAACTAATGATTATCTGCCCCAACTGTCAATGGTGCCCATGCTGAGAATTTCTGATTTAGATAATCTGTGAAATCTGTTCTAGTTCTTAAATCCTGTATTTTTCATTGTAACACTGAGATAAAGAAAAATTAAGGAGCTTAGGAACCAAGTCCTGTCAACATTATGAAACATATGTAATAAGTTCTTGTGGTTTCTTTTCTTTTAGAAAATAAGTCAACTTTTCAGGTAAATGTATAGTGTTTTCTGGTGAGAATTTTCTAGTATTCCTCTAAATGTCTAATTCTTCCATGCTGCGAAATACTTGAAACCCACACTTAGACATAATACACTTAGACATAATACCTCAGCTCTTGTTTGAATGTTAATGGGCTGGCTATGTGAACACAAATAGACAAAAATAGGATCCTAAAAGGCTGTGGTGTAAAGTGAGGTTTTGTGTAGGTGGAGTGAAAAATAATCCAAAAAAGTTCTATTGGTCTTGGGGTGGGGGCGAGGAGTTAGAGCAGATTGAGAACAATGACATTTGAATTAAACTCTTTATGCTGATTAAAGACAAAAAGAGTGGTAGTGTGACTGAACATGGGCTCTGCCCACAAGCTGGGTAGGAAGACTGGGCAGTATAATGATGCCTCCCATACTCCTGTGCCTTCCTGGGGTTGTGAGTGTGTCCTTCTGTTGTGAAACATCACGCCTCTGTAAGGTCTAGACCAGCACCTTGCGGAAGAGCTGGAGAACCCCAGAGTGGAGGCAGGCTTACTGGTAAGTGACAGTGTCAGGATTTGGGTGAAACATTCTCTAGAGTAACTTTGGTGTTACTCTCATGCCCACTCCTTCCTCGAACAGGGTGGAGCTGAAGCACATCCCTGTCCTTGCACTATTCCTACCTCCGTTTGCCAAACCAACATGCAGCTTGTTATCATATCTATAGTTCTTCCTACCAGGAAACGGTCTCATTGCATGAACAACATCAGGTTTTAGTGTAACACTGTCAGCAAATACATTAATTGGACCATTTCACATTAGTAGTTACGTATTTTGGGTCAAATATCCAAGTACCTATGAAGTAAATTTTTAAAATACTTTTTATAGTTTTCTAGCCAACAAAATGTGTGTAAATGTTTTTCATTAGAGCTTGATTTATATTTAGATTGCCAAAGCAAAACAATCGCTTTCACTGTGGTGGGTCTGCATCTGTGTGAATTTAGGATGACCCTTTTAAATAAGCTCTGGCCTGGGGTTTGTGTGTGTGCGTGTGTTTTTAAATCGGTTTCTTAAATAATGATTTTTTCCCCCTATACTTGTGTATTACAGCAGCCTGGCATTTAGAAGTACGTTTTATGGGATAGACTTGGTGATAGATTTTCGGGGGGTTAGATGTTCAATCTGCTTTGTCTCTGTCTTGGCAAATGTCTCCTAAATCAATCACAGTGACCACCAACTCCAGAATCGTTGCTCCGTTCCATACATCCACTTCTTCTTAAACTTGGCATCTGAAAGGAAAATAATGAAAGTAAATGGAATGTGATGTCTCTGTCAATTTGTTAGAAATATTGGCATCATCTCAGAAATGCATTGCTCTTCACAGTAAGAAGGAATAAGGTTAAATATTTCTCTCGCTGAAGATTTTCTTTTTCTAAGCTGGGGCCCAACTAGAAATCAGCTAAGTTTGAAACTAGGGTGGTTGGCTGCAACCACATTCTTTCTCAGTAAAACAATAGCTAATGCGTTAACATTTTTAGAAGCACTGAGTAGCAATAACCTTTGCACTCTGTTCCTGCAAACTTGACACCTAGTTGCCACAAATTTTACTCTCTGGCCACCTAACATTATTCCAACTATATATTTACACACAGTAATATCTGTGTGACTTGCATTTTATTAATTGTATTGTTACAGGAGAATTAAACTCCCCTGTCACTCGTAGGAGCGAGGTATAGGTTCTTAGGAAACGGCTGAAAGAATTTTCAGAAGCCCCACGGGCGGATGGGAGGTGGAAGAAGGCTTTATTTGCGTGAAGTTACGTCTCTCGGGTTCCAAAGCCCCCTGCCCCTTAAGCCAGTCCTGGAAAAGGTGCAGCTGGGGCTCCAGCAGAGCCAGAAGCAAGGCCATGTCCAGAGCTTCCCTTCCACGTTGTAGCCGGTGTGGCTCAGCACCCACACTCATTAAAGTCCATTAGTCCATGTGGGGAGCAGCCCCACACGGCCGTGAGCCCTGCCACAGGAGTCACAGGGCACAGCGTGTGAGAGAGAAGAGCGAGAACTTCCATTGTTTAAGTGTATTCAGGTTTCGTGTGCTTGCAGTGGCCATGCCCATTCTGACCACTAATTTGTTTC
>NW_005876037.1:0-10723 GCF_000147115.1 Myotis lucifugus | reverse complement strand
GGTCAACGTTCAACCATGGAGCCACACTGGCTGGGTCCAAATATTTGACTTTAAATTTCCTGTTAACGTTTGTTCTTGTTTATTTATTTGTCAACCCACTCAACAAATACTAAGTGCCAACCATGGATCTGTCTTCCCTTAGATATCTTTTTTATTCAAACAGAATGCATCATGAGAAGAATTCGCAAGCTCTTTCTCTCTTTCTCTTTGAAAAAAAGAAAATTGTTTTGTAATATTTCTGAGATAAACATTTTAGAAATCAGACTGGATAGCCATGGGTCTCCACTGCTGTGAATGAGTGTAGCTGAACTTACTTAACTTCTGCTCTTCTAACTTATAGAGGAGTTAATTTCTACCTACTACATCCCTCGATGGCAAATGTTTCTAACAATTCCTTTACAGAGTTTCTCAGGGTTGATATTAGTGATTCTAAAAGCTTTGAAATATTGAATTCTGTAGCTTAATTGAGTATAGGGTCATTGATTTCTGCATTTTCCCAGGCCAGATCAGAGGCAGTTTCTCAGAGAGCCTCCCTAACCTTCCAGAATGGGTCACATCCCCCTAGCACTACACACTTCTCCTTTGTTGCATGTATTGCAGCTATAATTTTTACATTTATTTATGATTACTTGATTAATGTCTTCTAGCTCCACTAGACTATAATTTCCACGAGAACAGGAGCCACATGTGTCTTATTCCCCACCATATCCCCAGAGCCTCCTATAAAGCCCAGCACATAATAGCTGCTCAGCAAACATTCGTTGAATGAATGAAAAAAATGCACTATTCATGTGGCACCCTCTTTTACAAACAGAATCCTGGTGTTGGAAAGGAAAGGACTTTAAAAGTCACCCGATGCAATGTTTTATGGTTGCTGGAATCATAAGTGGCCAGTCAGTGCTCTTCTGCTTAAACACCTGCCTCAGTGGAGAATCCCCACCTCACCCTTGCAGCAGTCTGCAGCTCTTGTGGGGACTCCCCACCACCCACATTCCATAGTCCAGAGTTGGGACCCAAGGTCTTTGTGAAAAGAGATGAGCTTTTATAGAAGAAAAAGGGTAGAAAGGAGTCAGACTTCAGAAGAACTGGCTCATCAAATAAAACAAACCACTAGCATTTAAAAACCCAAGCCCTGATATTACTACTGTTACCAACTATACATTAGTCTGTTTATGTTGGAGATACAGCAACTATCTCACTGGATTATCATAGCCAAAGAGGCTGGGACACTCCCTCTGACATCAGCATTACAGACACTAGGGATAAAGGTGTGTTTTTGGTACGGACTCAGACATGGGCACTAGAACTAGACAGCGTGAACCTGTTATTTTGGTTGATCTCAGGGTGCAAAGTTAATTTCCCCCCCTAACTGTGGATGATGATGTACATGTTTATACACAATGGCAAAGGGCAAGGTGGTCAGTTCTGTTCCACCTTGAACTTACTGGGAAGGTGATCTAAAGTGAAGCCACTGAATAGAATAGAAAGTCACTGCTTTTGAAACTCTTCCTCAGGAAAATGGGGCCTTGGGAAAGAAGGATAGGGAGCCAGGTTGAATATCAACTTGATGTCCCATGGAACTATGCTGGTAAATTATGATCGGGCCAGGTGTAGAGGTTAGCATCATTTCCCCCCGTCCCATCTTTAAAAGGTCCTAGTGCCGATGCATCAGATAGGAATGATAACTTGAAGTGCACCATTCGTGCTTTGCAAATTTCTTTTAATTTTTCCTCCATGAAAAGACCTTCATATTTGTACTTCTTTTCATCAATTCATTCCTCAGATATTTATGGAGTTTCAACTGTACCCCAGATGCTGGGGGATGCTCTGGGGGACACAGTGTGGTCCTGGTGGAGGGCTCTGTGGAGTCCACATTTGGGGAAGGAAGTCAGAACCTGGCCAGGTAATTATAGGTGTGCAAAATGATAGAAGGCATGGGAGCTTTATTCTCAGGCACCTAACTTGTTTCTGTTGTGTAGACGACCAGATTTTCTACCTAGTTCTCTGCCTGTTCTAATCTGCAATCCCTTGAGCACATTTCCCTGTAGGTAAAAACCCCACAGGAAGGTTGGCACATCCCATCTCTGAAGTTCCCAGAGAGAATACCCCAATAGAATGAGGCTAATACCCTAATTGTAAGAAACTCAGTTCAGTTGTTACCTGCATGTCTGTCTCCCTCACCTGTATGTCTGTGCTCATCTATGAGGACAGGGAGCATGTCTTACTCACCTTGATATTTTCTCATGTACTTGGAGCATGAAGGCACTGATTCCTATTTCTCGAGTGTAAAATGGAGTTTGGGTTAAGACACAGTTCCTGCTCGTCAGATGCCTACTATGTTTCTCCATAGGAAACGAAGTTCCAGGGGGCAGTCCCCAGCCAGTGCGGGATTAATTACTAAGTGGAAAGTTTGGGGGAGACTGGGCGGAGCCCTCTGGGGCTGGTGTGATCTGGAAAAGGCTTTCTGAGGAGCTTACCTGGTCTTTCAGGGTGAAGTCCTCTGTGCAATGAAAGCCAAAGAGGACAGGACTCCTGAACCTCCCAGCCAGTCAGCTGGGGTCTGACCATTGTTTGGGGAAAACCTTATTGAGAGCTGACTGTGTGCCAGGCACTAGCCGGGGGCCACTCATGGTCTAGGGTGGGGTAGGCAGAGACAGGCTGGGATGGAATACTGGTAAGCACAAAGGCGAGAAGGAAGGCATGCTGCATCGAGTAAAGTTTAAAGTAGTTGGAGAAGTTGCTAGCCAGGTACATGTGGAGTAGCAATTTCCAGGCAGAAAGAACAGCATATTTAGGAGACTGCAGGAGAGCTAGAGATGGGCAGAGAAAGAGAGAGACAGAGAGAAAGACAGAAAGACAGACCCTAGAGCTTTCACAGAACTCCGTGTGGCTCTGTTTTAGCTGCCATGTCCCCATCCGCAGGCCTGTCACTGGGAGGGGACAAGAGCCAGGTCCCTCCTGAGATGCCTAGACTAGTCAATGGAACCTAATCCCTAAACCGTTAGCTTTTGGCTCCCTCTGCAAGGGTTGACATTTTTCTTGGCTGGGACTCAGACTGTGCCCTGACTGAGCCGAGTTTATACTTATCACAAGGTGCTGATTAGGCTGAAGTCAAGTGACAGGTGGTTGAAGATGCTGAAAGAGCAGAATTCCCATGTGCTCAGTCGGTCCCTGAGCTGGACCACGTAGGAAGAGACCTATGTGACACCCGCGGCCACTTTGTGTCAGCGGGGCCCGTGGTGCTTGCTGACAAGTGCTCTCCTCCTTCTCACAGCCAAGTGAGCGCAGCTTTGCCTAGTTTATTTTAAATTTAAAAAAATCGTATCAGTAATTCACATTTATAATAGGAAAATTAGATAAGGAAGAAGAGAAAAACATTGCAATCCCACTGCCAGAGAAAAGAGCATATTGAATTGTATTCTTTCATTTTCTTCCCCAAATGTACATTTAAAAACATCATTTTTGAAAACTTAATAGGGTAGTGGAAAACTATAATTTCCCCTAAGCTTTTATATTGGTACCCTTATTCATAATGGTATCCTATATTTATGAAGTACTTAGCCGTTTATAAAATATTTCCACTCTATCACAGTAATGCCTTAAAATTGTGTGAGAAAGGGGGCTTTATCCCCATTTTATAGTTGAAGAAACCAAGGTTCAGAAAAGTTAAGTGACTTGTCCAAATGTCAACAGCCTCTAGATAACAGTCTCAAATTTAGGTTTTCTGATTCTTACGTATAAAGCATTTCCATTGGACCACAACTGCCACAATTGTAAAAACAATAGCTTTAGGAACACCTTTTTTTTTCAGTAGTAACTTGTCATCATTCATGAGAACCTCAGGAAAATGAAATTTACCCAGACTTCCTGAGTATTAGAGTTTTGATAGATCCAAAGTGATCAGTGTGATTAATCAGAATTTCCAAAGAGACTGGGGATCACACAAATAAGATAGAATATTTGTTTATGTTATCCAAGGCAGATATTTTGTGTATAACATTAGGTGTGTGATTTAATTATCTTCAAGTAACTTGATCAGAGTTGGGCAAGATTTTTAGATTTTCTTTTCATTTTCACATAAAAGAAATGTAAATTCTTTATTTAGAGCAGGAAAAGCACAAAGGAACATTGCCTCCTATACTTTCAGTTTAGCCTAAAACAAAACAACAAAAGAAAGGAAAAAAAAAGAAGGAAGGCAGAAAAGAAATCTGAAGAGTGCACAGACAAGTAATTCCAACCTATATGCTTCTGTGATGAATTCTTGGTATGTATAATGAGGAAGGCCCCAGGATCTTGCTTCCCAGCATGAACTATTATAAAACACTAGAGGCCTGGTGCACAAATTCATGCACCAGTTGGCGTCCCTCAGCCTGGCCTGCGGGATTGGGCCGAAACCAGCTCTCTGACATCCCCCGAGGGGTCCTGTATTGTGAGAGGATGCAGGCCAGGCTAAGGGACCTCACCAGTGCACAATCAGGGCCAGGGAGAGATGCAGGAGGTTGGCCAGTAGGGAGGGACTGCAGGAGGGCTCCAGGGCATGTCCGGCCCGTCTTGCCCATTCATGATCGCTGGACCCCAGCAGCAAGCTAACCTACTGGTTGGAGCATCTGCCCCCTGGTGGTCAGTGCACGTCATAGCGAGCAGTTGAGTGGCCTTAGTATATTATTAGCATATTACGCTTTTTTAAATTTTATATTTTATTGATTTTTTTACAGAGAGGAAGGGAGAGGGATAGAGAGTTAGAAACATCGATGAGAAAGAAACACCGATCAGCTGCCTCCTGCACACTCCCCACTGGGGATGTGCCTGCAACCAAGGTACATGCCCTTGACCGGAATCGAACCTGGGACCCTTGAGTCCGCAAGCCGACGCTCTATCTGCTGAGCCAAACTGGTTAGGGCGCATATTACGTTTTTGATTGGTTGAATGGCAGACCAGTCGACTGGACACTTAGCATATTTGGCTTTTATTATATAGGATATCATTATTTGCAAAAGCTCTAAGAGTCAGAGAGCTAACTTTTTATTCCTTGAAATAACAGTAAAGGCAAATAAAAGTCCATAGATAATAAAATTAGGTAAACATTTCCAAAATATGTTATACAATGCACCAAAAGTCTTACCTAATATCTCTAGATTTGCCAGCATCCAGGTTTTAAGAACTGTTATTTCTAAAAGCAGTAACTTATTGAAGAGAAAATCTTTTGAAAGAAAAAGTTGTGTGTTTTTATCAGTTGAAAGAGAGAGAAAATGTTGGAGTAGATTAATTAGTTGATTAATTTATTCATGCACTTCTTCACAATTAGCTATTTATACAATGTTTCATGTGCTATGTTAATTAGCAGACTGAGTTACAAGGATAAATAAGAGATGCCTCCAAGAAATACATGGTTGGTGGGCTGAAAGATTCATAAATAGATGATTGAGGCTCAAGGAAGATGGGGCTGCACCAGATGTTTTGAGTAGGTCACTATCAGAGAAGAGAGAGAAAGTAGCTCATAACTGCCTATGGAAGCTGGGAGCTCGTCTCAGAGATGAGAGGTTACTTTGAGCTGGGTCTAAAAGGATGAGGAAGGAAGGAAACAAACCTACCACATGCCTACTACCTAGCTAGCACTGTGCTAGATACTCTGACAATTCTAAGAGGAATAAGACCCAGTGGAGAGTCGAGAAAGGCAGACAAGCCCATAAATAACTCAAGGCATGATAATATGCAAAGCACTATTAGAGAGGGATCTTATGGAGTCCTATTCAAACTCAGAAAGTAGAGCTCAACATTGTTTTCTGTTTTGTTTTTTAAGAATAAGGACGTTTATGGCAAAAAAACGAGAGTTCTGTTCCACATGGGGCTCTTGGTAAAGGATCTCCATGCATATAAGCACATCCAAAGTATTCAATTTGTTATTTTGGGTAAAGATTTTAGCCAGAGACAGATGTACCATAGCTTATTTAACCAAATTCTTATTGATTAAAGAAAAATGTCTTAATATTGGAGTAGCTGGATCCACAAGTAGGCCATTTTTAAGGCTTTGATACTTTTTGCCAAATTGCTCTCCAGAAGGACTGTACCCCTCCCAGCAACCCCATGTTGGAATTCCATTTCCCTCACCCCTCTCCCAATACTTGGTGTTCTCATTTTGAAATCTGTGGCCATTTGTCAAGCAAGTGGCAGTTTCTTATTGTGGTTTTAACTTTATTTTCTCAAAAACAGTGCTAGCTTTTTATTTTATTAATTGGGAACTTGTATTTTTTCTTTAGTGAGTTATGTATTTATATCCTTGGCCTGTTTTTCTATTGAGATTTTGCTTTTTTCTTGTTAAATATAAGAATTTTCCTATTCTGAGTATATTAAACATCTACTTTATATTGCAAATGTGGTTTTTTTTGAATATTTTTATTGATTTCAGAGAGGAAGGGAAAATATTTTTATTGATTTCATAGAAAAATCAATGATGAGAGAGAATCATTGATTGGCTGCCTCCTGCATGCCCCCTACTGGGGATTGAGCCTGCAACCTGGGCATGTGCCCTGACCAGGAATCGAACCGTGACCTCTTGGTCCATAGATCGATGCTCAACCACTGAGCCTCGCTGGCCGGGCTGCAAATGTGTTTTTTTAAGTTTGCAAATGACCTTTTAGTTTTATCTATAGTAGCTTTGCTAATAGAAATGCTAATCTTTATGTAGACTAATACATTGATTTTTTTTCTTTATGAATTCTGAATTTACATGTATTTATTACCACCAAGATTTAAAAAAAGCATTTATATATTTTTATGATATTTAAGGTTACCAGTTTTTACATTTGAATATGCCATCTATCTAGCTTTTTTTTTTTTTTTTTTTTTTTTTTTTTTTTTTTTTTTAGTATGGTGTTTTATTGGGGGAAAAACCTGAATTTTTTAACTACCTAGCTACTTAACCAAATACTATTTAAAAAGTAATCCTTTTTTTTCCTACAGCCCTGAAGAGGTACCTTTCTGATATATTCAAATCTCATACAGATTTAGACCTCTTCCTAGGTGCTTCATTTTGTTCCATTAAACTATCAAATTATTTTAATTATGGAAAAATTTTAATGGTTTTATTCTCTGCTGTTTTTTTATTTAAGATTTATTTTTTTCACCACTCACATTAACACTTTATCATTACTATATCAAATTTCACCAGATTATTCCACTGACCTTTTTATTGACATTTGCCTAAAATTTTTAAAATTACTTTGGGAGGCATCAACTTCTTTTCAATATTATGTTGCTTTATTTAGTATGTGATTCCTTCCGTGTACCCAAGTTTTTCAGTGAAGTTTTAATTTCTCTTTGGCTGGATCTACATGTTTACTGTTGAGTTTATTGCCAAGTATTTTGGAGAAATCATGTTTCTCACAGCTGTTTGCTCTCCCCCGACCAGGTTCTGACCACATTCGTGAGAAAGATGGTCTCTGGGCTGTCCTTGCCTGGCTCTCCATCCTAGCCACCCGCAAACAGAGTGTGGAGGACATTCTCAAAGATCACTGGCAGAAGTATGGCCGGAATTTCTTCACCAGGTCAGCCACAGCCTGGCTGGGGGGTGAGGTAGGGTGGGCGAGTGGGCAGAGAGAATTCTCCTGCATACAGGTTCTTTCCTGTCTTAACCGATAATAAAACTCTAGTTCATCCAGCCTCTACCAACTGGGGATTTTAAAAATAATTCAGTCAGGTCAAGATGAAGTCAGCCTTTATGTTATCCATAAAGAACGAGGCTTACAAGATTTAGTTAACATTATTCAAAAGAATAAATGTTTTTAAAGCCTTTTAAATGTACCTCTCAAGTGGACATGATAACAGTGTTGGATTTAGATTCAGAAAAATGGATTCACATTTTATTTCTGCCCCTTAATAGATTGGGAAGTCATTTAACCTCTCTCTGTTCTCAGTTTTCTCATTCGTGGGAATGGAAATAACAGTCCAGCTATTGAGTGAATTAGATGAAATATGAATCTGAAAGTGTTTTATAAACTCTGGGGCACTACAAGTGTGGAAACTTTTTTCTGAAATTATGGAAATGACTATGCTTAGTCCAAATTAACTTTTCTGACTCATTAAAATAGGTCCCCAAAGGCTGTGTACTTGTCAATACTTCATTCATTGATTCAACAAATATTGATTGTGTACCTACTTTTCACCAGGCCACTAGGGATTCAACAGTGAACAAAATATTTAAAATACTTAGCAATTCTTCTGTAACGAGCATACTTCTATTTTTAAAAACATTCACTTATTATTATTACAGTAGTGCTTTTCATTAGTTTCAATTTCCCTTTCCCCAATATGTGTGAAGATTTAACAAAATTTCTCCTAAACCTCTAAGGAAAGGAAATATGAGAAAAAAAAGATATTAGGTAAATTATTAATCTGTGAAAAACAGTTGTAATTTCTCTGGAGCTGTTTGCCTTTTCTATAAAATAGGAGAGTTAAATTAGATAATTGAAAAAATATATCACAGATATGAGAGTCCGTGATCTCTGGATAATAAAAAAAGAATTCAACCTTTAGCAACTTGGCTTCCTTCATCAGAATTCTTTCATCAACTTTGGACAAGTTCAATGTTCTCTTCTTCCTCCAAGTTACTCTTTTGTGGGAGGTATAATTAATGCCTGCCACACGGTAGCCTGGGAAAGCAAGGATCTCCATTCTCTAAGGACCAGAAAAACCTGGTAATTCAGAACAGTCGTCATGAACTCTCTAGAGCATAGAGTATCACAAAAGCAGGACCCCGTCTGTTGTCATGCTCCATGGTATCATCAAACATCTAGCTCATAGTTGACACTTGTAAGTATGCTTTGAGTAGACAAATGAATGAGTTAACAAGCAAACAGTAGCCAAGGTGGAATAATGTTAGGAAGGCTTGTTTAGAGAAAGGGTCCCTCTTGACTGAGTTAAAGTCTCCATCTAAAAACTATTTTAACATATTTTTATTAATGTCAAATAACTGCTAACCAAGTATTGCAATAAATGTTGCAAATAAAGTTCTTAGAACCTGCACTGATTGTTAGTTAAGACTCCGTTGTAGTCCACTTTTTTTGTTGTTGTTGTTAATCCTCACCTGAGGATATTTTTCCATTGATTTTTAGGGAGAGTGGAAGATAGAGGGAAAGACAGAGAGAAATATCAATGTGAGAGAAACACATCGATTGGTTGCCTCCTGCAGTAGCCCTGACCAGGGCCTGGGCCAGTGAGGAGCCTGTAAACAAGGTACATGCCTTTGACGGGAATTGAACCTGGGACCCTTTGATCCTCAGGCTGATACTCTATTCGTTGAGCCAAACCAGCTAGGGCCGTTGTAGTCCACTTTTGTAGAACAAAAGTGCTAGGCATGTTTGCACACATTGCTTCTGTCAGCCACAGAACAGTTATTAATAAGGCAGCTGAGATTCTGAGAGATGAAGCAACTTGCCCATAGCCCCACAGTTAGTAACCAACAGAGGCTGGATTCATAGTTTGTTCTGTCTGATTCCAAAGCCCACATTCTTTCCATTATACCACTCTGTGCCTAGGATTTATAGAACATTTCCCCTGAACACCCAAAGGTCACAGATGTAAAGCACAAACACCTGGTTGTAATTTCTGGCTGTTTATCATTTTAACTGGGGGAAAGAGCTGACTCCAAGATGAAGGCGACTGCTGTCCTTGATTCATAGAATCCTGGAGCCAGAATAGGTTGTCCTCCATTCCCTGGTATTTCTCATGTCTCAGAGGTGTCACCTTGCGCATATCATATTTGTTTCACTATTGCAAATAAATATAGACTCTGCTATCGTGAGCCTCTACAAAATAACTCTCTCAAGAGGGTGTGTGCCACTAGATCAAGAAAAGCATCCTCCTGAGAAAGAAGTCAGAATAGTTCTCGGAGGAAAAACAGTAGTCATAGAATTTCATTCCGGATGCACTTTTTTTTCTTGGTTCTTTTTAAAAATTTTTAATTTAATTTTAAAAATTTATTCCTTAATCTTCACCCAAGGACATGCCTATTGATGAGAGAGAGAGAGTGTAGATATGAGAGAGAAACATCAATTGGCTGCCTTCCCATATGCGCCCAGACTGGGGATGGAACCCACAACCTTGGTATGTGCCCTGACCGGGAATCGAACCCTCAGCCTTTCGGTGCATGGGACAACGATCCAACCAACTGAGCCACCCAGCCAGGGATTTTTGGTCCTTTTGCATCCACTCCAGGTCACCTCTGTCAGGGTGAACCCAAAGCAGTTTGGATTAAAATCACCTCTCACTGAAAGGACGGAGGCGTTTCAGATGGAAAGAGTTGGGGTTTGGCTCCTTCATCTGGTCAGTGAAAACTTGGCCCTACTTTAGGAAGCTCCTGTGGAGACTGGAACTCTCCTTCGCCAAAATCTCAGCAGCCTCGGGCCGGTCCCAGCCTGGGAGCAGTGCCAGCACTGATCCCACAGAAGCTCCGAGCGTCTGGAAGAGAAGCTGCCTGAGTCACGTGCTCCTTTGTGCAGAGTTCCCGAGAGATAACAGGGCTTTTAATTCTACCTCCTCAGGATGTGATGGTTACACGTTAGATAGTATCTCTCAAAAGCCTTTGAAGCTCCTTCGAGCTTTCTTCTGTGGAAAAGCTCCTAACCCTTCCCTGAAATCCTCCGATCCCTTCCTTTCATCCCTGGCCTGCTCCATCCCCGGGGACTGACAGGCTCATCTTTTTGCCAGCTTCTTCTGAAGTTAGGTG
>NW_005876036.1:0-10730 GCF_000147115.1 Myotis lucifugus | reverse complement strand
TAAAAAAGTCTGAAAGATACCCAGAACTCCTAACCAAGTTTACTGGTGAAGATCTTTCTTTCTTGAATTCAGTCAATAAAGACTTGAGAAGGTGACTTCTACTTCAAATGAGGAGACAGAAATGCAAGACTTTAAGAAACATGAAAAAATAAGGGGATATGACACTAAAAGAACACAATAATTTTTCAATAATCAACTCCAAAGAAATAAAGATCTATAAAATTCCTGATAAATAATTCAAAATAATTGTCTTAAGGAAACTCAGCAAACTACAAGAAAACTCAGATAACTTGGCAAAAGAAAAAAACATTAACAAAATGAGTTAAAAAAAGATAGAAATCAGCCCTGACCAGTTTGTCTCGTAGATGGAGTGTCGGCCTGCGGACTGAAGGGTCCCAGGTTTGGTTCTGGTCAGGGGTGTGTGCCTTGGTTGCGGGCACTTCCCCAGTGTGGGGGGTGTGCGGGAGGCAGCTGATCGATGTTTCTCTCTCATGGATTCTAACTCTCTGTCCCTCTCCCTTCCTCTCTGTAGAAAATCAGTGAAATATATTAAAAAAAAAAGAAATCATAAAAAGGAACCAAACAAATTTTGGAGCTAGAGAATACAAAGATTAAAATGAAAAATGCAATATAGAACTCAACAGCAGATTCAATCAAGTAGAAGAAGGAATCTGTGAACTCAAAAACCGATTCTTAGAAATTATCAAGACAAAGAAGAAAAAAGAATGGAAAAATAGTATAGAAAGCCTATGGGATTATGAACACCATCAGACAGCCAACATCTATGCATTATAAGAGTCCCAAAAGGAGAAGAGAGAAAGAAAAGGATATAATGTTTATTTAAAGAATGATAGCTGAAAGCTTTGCAAATCTTGGGAGGAATATAAACATCTAGGTCCATAAAGACAGAGGTCTCCAAACCTCTGATTCATTTTTGTAGAATGAATCTAAAAAAAAAAAGTACACTAAGACATATTATAGTCAAACTGTCAAAAGTAAAAGACAAAGAGAGAATTTTAACAGCAGCAGTAAAAAACAACAACTTGTCATATATAAGGTAAATCCCAAAATATCAGTGTATTTCTCAGAACAAGTCTTGTAGGACAAGAAAGAATGAGATGAAATATTTAGAGTTCTAAAAACAAAACAAAACGAAGCAAAAACAAAAACAAAAAAAACACACCAAACCAAGAATACTTTCTTTAGCAAAGCTGTCCTTCCGAAATTAAAGAGAGGTAAAGAGCCTCAAACAAACAAAAGCTGAGAGAGTACTTAACCACTGGAATTACTTTACAAAAATGCAAAAGGGATTTCTTGAAATTGAAATGAAAGAATGCTAATTAGTAACATAAAAACATACAAAAGTATAAAATTCATTAATAATGTTAAGTAAGTAGTTAAATTCAGAAAAATAGAAACATTTCATACATATGTAAGATTTTTATATTTAAAAATTCATTTCTAAATGCTAACATATTTACAAACAAATGAAAACAATAATTCTATACAGCAAACTTTTAGGCTATAGCTACTTCAATGTTTTAAGGACATTTAAAAACGTAGTCTTATAGTAGAAAAGAAGAAAGACTAAATACCCATCTCTTATCCCTCTAACTTAAGGGTTAAAAAAGAGAAAATAATATACCTCCTAAAAATGAAATAGAAAGTAGAAAAATATTATCATAATATAATGCAATAGAAAAAACACAGTAGTAAAAATCAATAAAATGGAGAGAAATACAGTTGATATGGGCATACTAATATGAAATTAACATATCCTCTAAATCTGTACATCTATTCCTCATATATAAGAAATATCTTGTTTATATACATGAGAATATTTATGGAATAATTATTTTAACAGCATTTTTGGTGTTAGAGAATAAAAACATTACTTTGACTGTTGGATAGAAGGATTACTCTATTTCTTCAAAGTAACACTAATAAGCAATGAAGAGAATCAAGGATTATTGCATGTATCAAGATGGACAAGACTCATAGACTGCTCTACAGATTTTGAGTGATGAGAACTTTAAAGATGTCAAACTAATTCTCAGTTTGTTTGTTTTTTTTTAATGAGAAACAAAATTTAAAGATTTTTAAGTCATCCAAGGTCATGTAGATTTTCTAGGATAAAGTTTAACCAACATGTAGTGCAATTTGAACTACAAAATGAAGTGTGTTTATATTTGTGTGTGGGGAAGGGGGACATTTATATAGCTTGATGAGTTATGTAATTTCAATAATCTCAATGATTTATTTATGCAGTGGTATCTATTTTATAATTATTTTAATTTTTGAATCACATAGTTGTGGTACTTTTATACTGAACCTATATTTATTAAAGTATAACAGAAATTTAAAAATGTTCCCATCATATGTGTACAAAGTGATAAGATCACATAATGTAAATATAACCACATTCAGAATCAGATCATTACCTGAATACCCGAAAACCCCTCCTACTCCTGTGATATCACTAAGTACACCCTATTCTAAATTCTAATAAAATAAGTGAGCTTCACTTCTTTTTTGGGGGGAGAACTTTAAATATATGAAATATACAACTTGTACTTTTTAGCTTTTGATGTTGTCCTCTTAGGATCACACCTACTTCCTTTCTTACTCTCATTTTTTGCTGCCAGCAACAAATAATCAGTCCAACATTAAAGTAATTTTGTCATTTTGAGAATGTCATATAAATAGAATCATGCAGGATACATTCTTGTTATCTGATATGTTATTTAGCACAACTTCCCTCAGGTCCATCCAGGTTGTTGCATGCATATTCTCAGTTTTTTTTAGAATGTTTTGTTCATTTTCTAATTGGATTGTTTCCTTTTTTTCTTGTGAGTTGTACTAGTCTTTTATCAGATAATAGAGGTCCGATGCATGAAATTTGTACAAGAGTAGGCCTTCCTTTCCCTGGCTGCCAGCACCGGCTTACCTCTGGCACCAGGGACACGGGCTTCCCCCGCAGTCCCGACTTCTTCTGGAAGGTCGAACAGAAGGATGTCCAGAAGGACTTCTGGTCTAATTAGCATATTATGCTTTTGTTATTATAGATGTAGTTTACAAATCTTATCATCCAGTCTACAGGTTTTCTTTTCATCCTATAAACAGTCTTTCACATTGAAAAAGTATTTTTTTTATGAAATTCATGTTTTCATGATATGGTATTTTACATTCATTAATTTTGAATGCTAACCAAGTTTACATGCCTGTATTAAACTCAATTTGGTCATTTTGGATTAAATCCCACTTGGCTGTTTTATTTTTTTAAATATATTTTGTTGATTTTTTTACAGAGAGGAAGGGAGAGAGATAGAGAGTTAGAAACATTGATGAGAGAGAAACATCGATCAGCTGCCTCCTGCACACCCCCTACTGGGGATATGCCCGCAACCAAGGTACATGCCCTTGACCAGAATTGAACCTGGGACCCTTCAGTCCGCAGGCCAACATTCTATCCACTGAGCAAAACTGGTTAGGGCAACCCACTTGGCTGTTTTATATAATTATTTTTATAAACAACTGCATTTTATTTGTTAATATTTATTGTATTAAGACTTTTTAAGTCTGTTTTATTTTTTTGTTTGTTTTTTTTTCCTTAGTTCCCCCCATCCTAGTGGTGTTTTTTTGTTGTTGTTGTTTTTTGTACTTTCTGTTTTTGGTTTGGTATTTAGGGTAATACTTCTCCATAAAATGAGTTGGAAATTAATCCTTCCTCCTCTTTTCAGGGTGAGCATTTTTTAAACTGATGCTAGTTCATCTTTAAAGGTTTGATAAAACTCTCCCCTGAAAATTTGTGTTTGAAGATTTCTTTTGATGAGTTATTCTATTTCAATACCCTATTTCTTAGTGTTTATTAGGACTATTCAGAGTATCTATTTCATCTTGGTTGAGTTTGGATAGTTTCAGTATTTTAAAGAACTGGGCCAAATATAGGTTGTCAAATTTATGAGTATAAAGTTATTAATAGTATTCCTTTATTTTATTTTAATAACTGCAAAATCTGTAGTGCTATTCCATTTTATTTCTGATGCTGGAACTTTGTAATTTATATTTGTCAGAAGTGCTAGAGTTTTATCAATTTTATTACTATTTTGTAGAACCAGCTTTTTATTTTATTGATTTTTAAAAATTGTTTTTCTATTTCCAGTTTCATTGATTTTTGTTCTTATCTTTCATGTTTTCCTTCAATCTCCCACCTCTGAGTTCTGCACTTTTCTTCTAATTTCTTAAGGATTTAAATTATTAATTTGAGAACTTTTTTCCAATACATATATTTAGCACTATAAATATCCCTTGCACTGCTTTAGCTGCATTTTATTCATTTGACAGGTTGTATTTTCATTCAGTTTTATGTATTTTTAAAATTTCCATTCAGATTACTTCATTGATCCATTCTTTATTTAGAAGTGTTATATAATTACCAAATGTTTCAAGATTTCTCTATTGCCTTCTTTTATTAATTTTTAATTTGAGTCCATTATAGTAAGATTACATATTGTGTATTGCAACATTTTGAAAAAAAAATATTGAGGTTTGATTTATGACCCAGAACATAATATTTTATGGTGTATGCCCCACAATTGCATGAAAAGTAAATGTATTCTGTGTTATTGGATGAAGTATTCTATATGTGTTGATTAGATTTTATTGGTTAATGGTGTTTTGAGTTCTATATTCTTGCTATTTTTCTTTGTAAATTCTATCAGGTGTGGATAGGCTGGTATTGACATGTCCAACTATAATTTTGCATTTTTATATTTCTCCTTTCAGCTCTATCAGTTTTTAATCATGCATTTTAAAGTTTTGTTGTTTTGTGCTTATGCAATTAGGATTGTTATGTCTTCCTGGTAGATTGATTATTCTCTATATGTAATGGTTTTCTTTGTCTCTATTAATTATTTTCCTTTGGAGTTTATACTTTCTATTATTTTCCTTTGATTAGTGTTTATATGATATATATTTTTTCATCCTTTAGTTTCAAATTATTTGAAGTTATGTTAGTGCTTTAGTCTGACATTTATTGTTTCCTGTGTCTCATTTTTAATCCTCTGTGCCTCATCTTTCTATATAGCTCTTCTTAATTTCTTATGGGTTATGTGAATATCTTTAAGATTCTATCTTGGCCGAAACCGGTTTGGCTCAGTGGATAGAGCGTTGGCCTGCAGACTGAAAGGTCCCGGGTTCGATTCCAGTCAAGGGCATGTACGTTGGTTGCGGGCACACCCCCAGTAGGAGATGTGCAGGAGGCAGCTGGTCGATGTTTCCCTCTCATCGATGTCTCTAACTCTCTATCCCTCTCTCTTCCTCTCTGTAAAAAATCAATAAAATATATTTAAAAAAAAAGATTCTATCTTGAATTTTTAATAGTATTCATAAATATATTGCTTCATATGTTTTCCTATTAGTTTTCTAGGTACTACAATATACATATATAACATATTTGTCTACAGTTATTGATATTTTAAAAAGTTCATTTATGAAGTACAAAAAGCTCATTTCCTTTTAAGTCCTTTACCTCAATTTCAGTTATTTTATTTTTCAGCTTTATAAATTCCCATTTACTTCTTTTTTACAGCTGGTAGTCTGTTGTAATTTTCCTTTTTTTTTTTTAAATAAAGTTGTTTCAAGGGAATTTGTAATTGCCTCTTAAAGCCTTTTATGATAGATGTTTTCTTTCTAGATAATTCCAATATTTGATTTAACTTGGTTTTGTCATTAATTGATTGTCTCCTATGATTTTGCTGGTTCCTGATATAAGGAGTTATTTTTCCTTTGAGAGAGAGGAAAGAAAGAGAGAGAGAGAGAGAGAGAGAGAGAGAGAGAGAGAGAGAAAGAGAGAGAGAAACATCAATGTGAAAGTTAACATCTGCATGCCCCTTACTGGGGATTGATCCATGCTGGAGGCCAGTCCATCCTTGTTGCTTGACACAGTCACTACAGGAAAGAAACATCTGCACAGCATATGTTTCAAGGGACCTGGCATACTGTTCTTAATATGTTTGCTCCCCTTCTTAGCACTGTGTGTTCTAACCAGGGCCACCTCCCCAAGAAAGGTTGTTTCCCCAGGTAGGGATTTTTCCCTGGAGTTAGGGATTAACAGGACTAAGGAAGGGAATAAATCAGTAAAACCCCTTTAACTAAGTGTCAGGTGGGTAGTTAATCACCTTAACTACGAACAATCATGCTTAAGCTACATAATTTTTACTTAGGATAATCTCCTTCAGTTACTTCCTTGTAGTTTAACAGAACAGTACAGTAGTGACCTTGGAATGGAGATAACTAGCCCTAACCTTTGGAATAGAATGGATAGGATTAAACTCAACAGAACTAGATGGAGATGGGATTTTTGGCAAAGGTCAGATAAACTATGAACATGAAACGAACTATAGAAAGTTAAGGGAGGACCCAAAACATACCATGATGTGACTATAGAGGCATGCTTATAGGATCAAATGGTATAAATACAGATGTAACAGGACAATAAAGAGAGAACCTGGCTGGAGAACCTGGCTAGAAAACTTGGCTATGCTGATCAACTGAACGTTGTCTCCGTGTCTTTCATTCTTCGCCGACTCTGTCCACACCTTTGGGAACCCCTGGACCTGCTGGGGTTGGACCCCAACAGATTCCATAACCCTGGGAATCAAACCAGCAACCTTTTGGTACAAGGGATGATGCTCAATCTGCTAAGCCTCACGGGGCAGGAGATATCCTAAAATTTTTGATATTATATTATAGACTCTTAATTTTATTTAATCCTCTGTTTTAGGAAGTGGAGAAGCAGAATGCTGAGTCCCAAACTGTGTTGCTGCAGCTCAGTTTCCCACAATTCTCTCTGGGTAAAGAGATAGAAGGGTGGAAGCAGTGTGCTCACTAGTTTCACCTTCCTTTGTCTCATTGCTGTTGGATGATGATTCAGCTCACCACTGGACCCTCCCACTAACACTACACCTGCAGGCAAATCTGAACGTTCCTGTGTTTGCCCAACAGGAAATAGAAGATCAACTCCCTGCTCAATTGTGCTGCATCTACTTTGGAAGGAGAATTAAGAATACCTGTGCTTCTGCTGGTTGAGGAATGGGTAACCAGCTAATACTATCTCAGCAGGAGAACTGGGCAGTGGATGGAAGATCACCTGCCCTCTATGTGTTCCCAAAACAATCTCAGTTGATGATTTCCACTGGCCAGAATTTGGATGGTTAACTCTTTGTTCATCCAGAAGACTCAGTCAGGTGGGTGAATTGGAGTGATGTCAGTTTAGGAACAGAAAACTAGCTCCTTGTTCCATTGTGCCAGCGCCTTCCAGTGGTGGAATGGGAGCACAGGTATGAGCTTCCACTGACAGGTGGGTGGGGTGGAAGTTCAACTCTGCTCCACTGGAACCACAGGGGTATGCCTTGTTTTTTTCCTTTAGTGTTAGGTTGGAGGAGGGTGAGTATTGGGAAAAAGTTTTCCTATTGTTAGGTTATCCCTTTCTTAGCGTTTTGGCTAGAAAAGCTTTTCTTGGAGCATTTTTCCTCCTTGTGTCTGTTGGTGGATCAATGTCCTGTCTAGGGTACATGGGAGGCAAAAAGAAAACAGGGAACTCACCTCCATGTCTTCCCTAGGGTCTCACGATGCTTAGACTGTTGGCCTTTTTTGGGTGTTTTTTTACCTTTTGAGATCCTTACTAAGTTTGTATGTTGTATTATGTTCAGGTTTTTTGTTTGTTTTTAGCTCTGAGAGAAAAGAGGTAAGGCAAATAAGGCTACTCCATTTTGGAAGATCATAAAATTTGCAATTGCATTTTATATATTGACCCTGTATACAATGACTTTGATGAATTTATTTATTTATCTAATAGTTTATACATTGTTTTTTACTTCATATATATTCTTCTATTAAATCTGCAAACAATGAGCTTTATGTTTTTATTCCAATCCATATTCTTTTATTTCTTTTGCTTAACCTTTTGATCTGCAGTATAATAAAAGTGATTAAAGATGGTAATAATGACAGTCATATTGATCTTCTGGGCTTTTGTCCTCCTATTTTTTGTTAAAGTGTTATTTACATACAATGAAATTTATCACTTTACATGTAAAGTGTTGAATTTGGTAATTGTATAAAATTGAACAATCACAAATACAACCAAAATATTTCCTACGCCATAAAAGTTTTTCTATTATCTCTTTTTAATGAAGTTCCTTTCTAAAGATCCAGCCCTGAGCAATCACTGATCTACTCTCCGTCACTATAGTTTTGACTTTCTTGGAATTTCATTTACTGTACACAATCTGTTTTGTTTGCCTTCTTTCATTTTGCATAATATTTTCAAAATTCATCCATGTTGTTGATGTATTAATATTTTATTTCCTTTTGTTGCTCATTATAATTCTGATATACAACAATGTGGCTATCTACCCACTCTTTTTTTGAAATATTTTTTTATTGATTTTAGAGAGGAAGGGAAAGGGAGAGAGAGATAGAAACATCAATGATGAGAGAGCATCATTGATCAGCTGCCTTCTGCACATCCCTACTGGGGATCAAACCCGCAATCTGGGCATGTGCCCTTGATTGGAATCGAACTTGGGACCTTACAGTCTATAGGCTGGCACTCTATCCACTGAACCAAACCAACTAGGGCTCTACCCACTCTTTGATGGATATTTGGGATTGCTTTCATTGGGGCTGTAATGACTATTCTTACATGAATATTAGTATATACATATTTTTTAGTGGACATATATTTATTTTTTCTTAGATAAATAACTAAAAATGTAATGGTTGTGTTGTTAGGTGAATGTATGCCTTATTGTTTTTCTATTTGTACCATTTTGAATCCCCATCAGAGTCTCCCCATCTTTGCCAAAATTACATTGTGTCAGTGTGTTAGTCTTTTTTACTTTCAGTGTTCGTGTGTGTGTGTGTGTGTGTGTGTGCCCATGTATATATGTCTCACTATAGTTTCAATTTGTATTTCTATGATAATTAATGATGGTGATAATTTCTTCTTTTACTTAAATTTTGTTTTATTGCTTAAAGTATTACAAAGAGTATTACATATGTCTCATTTTCCCCCTTTCCTGATAATTTCTTCTTGACTTATACAACATCCATTTACTTTTGTAAGATGTCTGTTTATAGATTTTGGCAGTATTTATATTGGGTTATATGTCTTTTTTATTATCTAAGTCCTTATAGATTCTGGATACAAGATATTTAATAAACATTTGTTTTATAAAAATTTTCTGCTAGTCTGTGACCTATAATTTGCTTGTATCAAGTATCTTACAAAAAGAAAAAGGGCTTGATCTTGATGACATCCATCTTATCAATTAATTTCAGGTACAATTTGTGTACTTTTGATATCATTTATTGAATATTATTTTCTGTCACAAAAATTCTATTTTCCTCTAGAAATTGAATAGTTATAGTCTGTATATCGAGAACCATTGTCAATTTTAAATTAATTTCTGTGTATGTAAAAAAACAAAATGTGTTGTTTTCTTTTTCTATATAGATATCCACTTATTCCAGCAACATTTGTTGAAATATTCTGTTTCTCTATTTAACTGCTTTGGCACATCTGTGAAAATCAATTAACCATAAAAGTGTAGATCTATTTATGGACACACTATTCTGTTCCACTTATTTGTATCTCAGTCATTATGCAACTATCACACTGTCAGGATTCATGTAGTTTTAGTTCTTAAAGTCATCTAGGTAAGTCCTTCAGCTTTCTTCTTCTTTTTCAAAATTGACTCCACTATCCTAAATTCTTTGCTTTTGTATAATAATTTGAAAAATGGTTTGTTAATTCATTCAAAAAAGAAGGAATAATCCAGCATGCCTCAGTGATTGATTGTTGACCTATGACCCAGGAGGTCATGGTTTAATTCCTGGTTGTGGCATATGCCCTGATTTGTGGGCTCCATCTCCAGTGTGGGGCTTGCAGGAGGCAGCTAATTAATGATTCTCTCTCATCATTGATGTTTCTACTTCTCTCTCCTTCTCCCTCCCTCTCTGAAATCAGTAAAAGTTTATTTTAAAAAATAGAAATTTAAACACTATGAACCAACTTGACCTGTCATTTATAAATCAAAATTTCAACAACTGCAGAAAACATATTACTTTTAAGTTCACATATAATATTCATAATATAGGTTACATATTGGGTTATAAAATATGTAAAATACTTGAAAACATTTAATCATATGCAAACTTTAAAATGTTATAAATGAAGTGCAAATTAATATTTACCAAATAACCAAATATTTGGAAATTGGGCAACATACCACTTTAAGGTAAACCATGGGTCACAAAAGATATCACAAAATGGCAAAGTATTTTAAAGTGAATTATATTAAAGAGACAACATATCAATTTTGTGGGTCATGTGCTAAAAGAGTAATTCCTAGGTTCAAAGCTCATATAAAAGTTTAAAAATTAGAACCCTAAACCCCCAAATTAAGATATTAGAATGGAAGGACTCAACTAAATTAAATTAAGTTGATATAAAATAATCAGAGGACCAATTGATTATATTTTATAAAATGACTACCGATTAACAAGATAAATAATCAACAAGTTAAAAATTGTCCTTGACAAAGGAACAAATTGATAACAAATTGACACGCTTGGCAAATGATCAAATGTAATCAGAGAGAGAAAATACAAATTATCAATATCAAGATTGAAGAGGAATAGATCCAATAGATGCCGGGGTGTTA
>NW_005876035.1:0-10733 GCF_000147115.1 Myotis lucifugus | reverse complement strand
GATCTTAGCTATGGTGACTTGTGCTGCTATGAACATAGGGGTGCATATATCCTTTCTGATTGGTGTTTCTGGTTTCTTGGGATATATTCCTAGCAGTGGGATCACTGGGTCAAATGGGAGTTCCATTTTTAACTTTTTGAGGAAACTCAATACTGTCTTCCATAGTGGCTGCACCAGTGTGCATTCCCACCAGCAGTGCACGAGTGTTCCTTTTTCTCCACATCCTCTCCAGCACTTATCATTTGTTGATTTGTTGATGATAGCCATTCTGACAGGTGTGAGATGGTACCTCATTGTTGTTTTGATTTGCATTTCTCGGATGATTAGTGACTTTGAGCAAGTTTTCATATGTCTCTTGGCTTTCTGAATGTCCTCTTTTGAAAAGTGTCTATTTAGGTCCGTTGCCCATTTTTTGATTGGATTGTTTATGTTCCTTTTGTTAAGTTGTATGAGTTCCCTATAAATGTTGGAAATTAAATCCTTATCTGTGATAACATTTTCAAATATGTTCTTCCATGCAGTGGGCTTTCTTGTCGTTTTGTTGATTGTTTCTTTTGCTGTGCAGAAGCTTTTTATTTTGATGTAGTCCCATTTGTTTATTTTCTCTTTAGTTTCCAATGCCCTAGGAGCTGTATCAGTGAAGATATTGTTCGGCATATGTCTGAGATTTTGTTGCCTTTGGATTCCTCCAGTATTTTTATAGTTTCCCGTCTTACATTTAAGTCCTTTATCCATTTTGAGTTTATTTTTGTGTATGGTGTAATTGGTGGTCTAGTTTCATTTTTTTTGCATGTATCTGTCCAATTTTCCCAACACCATTTATTGAAGAGACTGTCTTGACTCCATTGTATGTTCTTGCATCCTTTGTCAAATATTAATTGAGCATATTGGTTCAGGTTGATTTCTGGGCTCTCTAAACTATTCCATTGATCTATATGTCTGTTCTTGTGCCAGTACAAGGCTGTTTTGGGAACAGTGGCTTTGTAATACAGCTTGATATCTGGTATTGAGATCACACCTACTTTGTTCTTCTTTCTCAGGATTGATTAAGCTATTCGGGGTCTTCTTTTATTCCAGATGAATTTTTGCAGAGTTCGTTCTAGTTCTGTGAAATATGCCGTTGTTATTTTAATGGGAAGTGCGTTGAATTTATAGGTTGCTTTGGGTAATATGGACATTTTAATGATGTTGATTCTACCAATCCAAGAACATGGTATGTTCTTCCATCTGTTTATGTCTTCCTCTATCAGTTTTTTCAGCGTCCTGTAGTTTTCTGAGTAAAGGTCTTTTACCTCTTTAGTTGTTTATTCCTAGGTATCTTAATTATTTTTGGTGTGATGGTAAATGGGATTGCTTTTTTAGTCTCTCTTTCTATAAGTTCACTATTGGTGTACAGAAATGCCATAGATTTCTTGGCGTTAATTTTGTATCCTGCTACATTGCCTAATTCATTTATTAAGTATAATAGTTTTTTGATGGAGTTTTTAGGGTTTTTTATGTATAATATCATGTCATCTGCGAATAAGGACAGTTTTACTTCTTCTTTTACAATTTGGGTGCCTTTTATTTTTTCTTCTTGTCTAATTGCAATGCCTAATACTTCCAGTAGTATATCGAACAGGAGTGGTGAGAGTGGGCATACCTGTCTTGTTCCTGTTCTTAGGGGGAAGGGTGTTAGTTTTTGTCCATTGAGTATGATGTTGGCTGTGGGTTTGTCATATATGGCTTTTATTATGTTGAGGTATGATCCTTCTATTCCCACCATGCTGGGAGTTTTTATCAAAAATAGGTGTTGGATCGCTTCTCAGCCTTTTGGCTAAGATCAAGTGTAGTATCTGTTCTTATCAGTTTAATATCTGATACGTCCTCTATCTGAGGACAATATATTAAATGTATTTTTGAAGCTAGGAGTTGGAATAGGAGCTTGCTCCATCCACTTCACACATCGACCCGGTATTGCAGTACCTCCGGGAACGGTGCACACACAAAAAAATAGGTGTTGGATTTTGTCAAATGCTTTTCCTGCATCAATTGATATGACTATGTGTTTTTTTTCTTTCAATTTGTTTATGTGATGTATCACATTTATTGATTTGCGGATATTGTAACATCCTTGCATCACTGGGATAAATCCTACTTGGTCATGGTGTATGATCTTTCTGATGTACTTCTGGATCCGATTTGCTAAGAATTTGTTGAGGATTTTGGCATCTATGTTCATGAGGGATATTGGCCTGTAATTCCCTTTCATTGTGTTGTCTTTACCTGGTTTTGGTATTAGGATGATGCTGGCTTCATAGAATGAGCTTGGAAGTGTTCCTTCCTCTTGAATTTTTTGTAGTAGTCTGAGGAGGATAGGTTTTAGTTTTTCCTTGAATGTTTGGTAAAACTCCCCTATGAAGCCGTCTGGTCCTGGGCTTTTGTTTGCTGGAAGCTTTTTGATGACTGCTTCCATTTCTTCCATAGTTATTGGCCTGTTGAAATTTTTAGATTCTTCCTGATTGAGTTTTGGAATGTTGTATTTTTCTAGGAATATGTCCATTTCCTCCAGGTTGTCTAATTTGTTGGAGTAGAGTTGTCCGTGGTATTGTTTAACAATCATTTGTATTTCTGTGGGGTCTGTTGTTATTTCGCGTCTATCGTTTCTGATTTTGTTTATTTGGATCCACTCTCTTTGCTTCTTGGTGAGCCTGGCTAGAGGTTCATCGATCTGGTTTATCCTTTCAAAGAACCAGCTCTTGGTTTCAATGATTTTCTGTATTGTTTTTTTGGTCTCTCTGTCATTTATTTCTGCACTAATCTTTATTATCTCCTTCCTTCTGCTCACGCTAGGCTTTTCTTCTCACTCTCTTTCTAATTCTTTGAGTTGTAGAGTTAGATGTTTTACTATCATTTTTTCTTTTTTGTTTTTGAGATAGGCCTGTAGAGTTATAAACTTCCCTCTCAGCACTGCTTTCATTGTGTTCCATAGGTTTTGGATTGTTGTGTTTTCATTGTCATTAGTTTCCAGGATGTTTTTAATTTCTTCTTTGATCTCATTGGTAATGCAATCAATATTTAATAACATGCTATTCAGCTTCCAAGTGTTTGAGTATTTTGGGTTGTTTTATTGTAGTTTATTTCTAATATTATGCCCTCGTGGTCTGAGAAGATGCTTGGTATGATTTCAATCTTCTTGAATTTGGGGAGACTTTGTTTGTGACCTAATATGTGGTCTATTTTTGAATATGTCCCATGAGCCCTTGAGAAGAATGTATATTCCTTGGCTTTGGGGTGAAGTGTTCTGAAGATGTCAATTAAGTCCATCTGATCTAGTGAGTCATTTAGGATTGCTGTTTCTTTGATGATTGTTTGTCTAGAGGATGTATCCAGTGATGTCAGTGGTGTATTAAAGTCCCCTACTATAGGAGCTCCAGTGGCGCAATCGGTTAGCGCACAGTACTTATACATCATAAAGTTCCCTACTATGATTGTATTGTTGTCAATCTCTCCTTTGATATCTTCCAGGAGTTTTTTTTATGTATTTGGGTTCTCCTGCATTGGGTGCGTATATGTTTATCAGGGTTATATCTTTTTGTTGTATTGATCCCTTTAGTATTATGAAGTGGCCTTCCTTATCTCTTGCTATGGCCTTCACTTTGAGGTCTATTTTGTCAGATATAAGTATTGCTACCCAGCTTTTCTTCATTTCCATTTGCCTGAAAGATATTTTTCCATCCCTTCACTTTCAGTCTGTGTGAGTCCCTTCTTCTGAGGTGAGTCTCTTGTAGACAGCAAATGTATGGGTCATGTGTTTTTATCCATTCAGCCACCCAATGTCTTTTGGTTGGAGCATTTAGTCCATTTATGTTTAAAGTTATTATTGAGAGGTACTTGTTTGTAGCCATTTCTTTATTTGTGTGCCTGTTTTCTTTCTTAGCTTTTTTTTCCTTCTTTTACACCAGTCCCTTTAGCATTTCTTGCATTGGTGGCTTCGTGGTGATAAACTCCCTTAGCCTTTTTTTTTTTTTTAGTGTGAAGCTTCTTATTTCCCCTTCAATTTTGAATGATAGCCTTGCTGGATAGAGTATTCTTGGATTCAGTCCTTTGTTTTGCATCACTTTGTAAATTTCCATCCATTCTTTTCTGGCCTAATGTTTTTTTGTTGAGAAATCATTTGATAATCTAATGGGAGATCCCTCGAATGTAACTTTCCGTCTCTTTCTTGCAGCCTTTAAGATTCTCTCTTTGTCCTGAACATTAGCCATGGTAATTTGATGTGTCTTGGTGTGGGTCTTTCCGGGTTCACCTTGTTTGGGACTCTCTGTGCTTGTGTGATTTTTTTCTTCCCCACCTCAGGGAAGTTTTCTGATATTATTTCTTCAAATAGGTTTTCTAACCCTTGTTCCCCTTTCTGTTGTTCTGGCACCCCTATTATTCGTATGTTGTTTCGTTTCATGTTGTCCCATAGCTCCCTTAGGCTCTCCTCCTGTCTTTTAATTTTTTTCTCCAATTGCTGTTCAGTTTGGGTATGTTCTATTTCTCTGTCTTCTAATTCGCTAATTCAGTCCTCCGCTTCTCCTAGTCTACTGTTGAAACTTTCAATGTTGTTTTTTATTGCAGCTATTTCACTCTTCATTTCTTCTTGCTTCTTGCATAAGTTGTTGATTTTTTCCTCAATCCGGTTTATGCACTCTAGGACCCTTAATCTGAATTCTTTTTCTGTCATGTTACATGCCTCTGTATCACTTAGCTGCATTTCTGGCGAGTCTTCCTTTTCTTTCCTTTGGGGGTTTCTTTGTCTACCCATGTTTGATTGTACCGCCACATCTAGATGTTGAGTCATTCAGTAGCTGCTCCTTGGATGGCAGTGGCTCCTCGGGCTGGGGTTGCTCCTCGGGCCGTTGTGGTAGCAGCTGCTCCTCAGTTGGTAGCAGCTCCTGTGGTGGGTGCTGTTCACCACTGTGGTGGCTCCTCTGGCTGGTGGGGGGAAGCTTCACACACAGCTGCTGTTCCTCAGACAGATGGTGTGGTGATCAGGAGGCTGCTGTTCCTTGGATGGAGGCGGGCTACACAAGCAGCTGCTACTCCTTTGAATTGTTAATTTTAATCTATTAAGCGGCCTCAGGGCATGGTGTTTTCCAATAGGGTGTGTCAGCTGTCTTCCCCCCAGGCAAGGCAGATGTCTATGTGGCTGTGTGAGGGAATGATTGAGCCGAGGAGACTTGGGGTGTCTGCCTTCTGAGCTCCGTCCCCCGAGTCCCCAGTGCTGGATTCTGCTCTCACAGGTCCCGTCCACTTCATCCTCCCTCTGCCAGAGCACAAGGTGGGTGGCTCTGTTATGGGTTGACTCAGCGAGATAGACCACTGACTCAAAATTTAAATTTAGGAACCTTTATTAAGCTGGCCAGCTGTCTGCAGTTCAGCCTTTGCTTGGAACTGCAGCACCTGACTGCAAGGGTTATGGCTATTTATGTGCAAAAACTACAAAGTTACAAAGTCATGCTTACGCAATTTGTTCTCGACACAGCACAGCATTATTACCTTCCTATCTATGTTTTCTGGGAACAGAGAGCACAGTATACATTGAGGAGGGACCATGAGACCATATCTCAAGGCCTGACCTGATGTCAGTACCTTCCTATCTGTCTGTTCCAGGAACAGACAGCACAGCGTGCCCCGATATGCAGCCCAGTACATTCCCTACTGGTCTTATTCCCGAATCAAATCTTTGATTCAGCACCCTCCTCTACGATATGAAATTGAGGAGGCATTTGGCAATGCAGGGGCCAAATATGAGCCCGAGTAGGAGCAGAACGACTGGTCCTGACAAGGAGGAGAGCAGGGTAGTTAGCCAGGGGGACCAGGAAGTTTTAGCTGGGGCTGGGTGCTGTGGCTGGCTCAGCCTCTCTGGCTTGTCTAGGGGATGCAAGGGGCCAATCGGGTTGAACCACCGGGGAAAAGTCCGGCGTTGAATGGTGAAGAGCTGGCCAGGGTCTCGGCCGCTTACATGGAGTCTTAGTCCCCAGGTCTTTCCCCCTTCCCATTGGTCAGTCCACCAGGCGAGAGGCATGAGGAGGACGGGGTTACAATTTCCGATCGTGCAGTTCTTCTTCGGGGCCCATCCCTCGACGCTGTCATTCGTTTTCTTAACCTGCGTACGATGGATCCAGTGCCTCTTTCCTGCGACTTTGATGGCGATTGGAGTGCTCAGCACCACCTGGTAGGGTCCATCCCATCTAGGTTCCAGGCTGCCAGGGTCGTGACGCTTCACCCAAACGAGATCTCCCGGAGATAAGGCAGGCTGTGTTGGACTGGATCTCAGCACGTCCTCCTCCCGTATGGCTCTCACCACCCGTCGTGCTGACGTGGCGCTGCTCTGCAAAGCCTGTAAGGACTTAAGCAAATTTTGGGTAGAGAGATGGGCGACTTCCTCCTCCCTCAACCTGGGCACCAATGGCAGCGGTTGCCCAAACATTATCTCAAAAAGGAGTTAGCCCTTGGATGCATGAGGTGCACCTAGCTCTGAAGAGAGCAAAAGGAAGGAGACTTACCCAGTTTTCGCCAGTCTCTAATTTTAATTTAGTTAATGTTTCCTTTAAGATCCAATTTATCCTTTCTACCTGTCCAGAACTCTGTGGTCTATAAACACAATGCAATTTTCAAGTAACTCTTAGGGCCTTAACTATGGATTGTAACTTTGGCGATAAATGCCAGGCCATCGTCGGACCCATGTATAGTGGCAGGCTAAACCGGGGACAATTTCGGTGAGGAGTTTTCTAACTACTACCTGTGCTGTCTCTGCCTTGGTTGGGTATGCCTCAGGCCAGCCAGAGAAGGTATCAATGAAAACCAGCAAGTATTTATACCCTCCTTGTCCTCCTGGCATCTCGGTGAAGTCCACTTCCCAGTGTTCTCCGGGGTTCTGACCTCGGAATCGCTGTCCCGGCACGGCAACAACGGGGGCCCTTGATTCACCCGGGCACACACTTGGCACCTTCTAGCCAACTCTTGAGATATTTTCTGGAGCCCTGGGATGTAAAATTCTCTTCCCAGTAGTTCTGATAGCTTCATTCCCCCAGGTGGGTGCTCTGGTGGGTCTGGGAAGCGATGGTCCGAACCAGGGCTTCTGGCATTATAGGCCTCCCATCTGGCAGAATTAGCCATCCAACCTCCTCTTCCTGGGCCCTTAGTTTCTCAGCTAGCCTCTGCTCCTCTGGCAGATGAGTAGGCTTCTCTGGGTGCCTTCGTGCTGGCAGGGCTACGAGAACTTCTAGGGGCCCTACTGGTCTTTTAGTCAATTCCTTGGCCCCTATATGGCTGCCAGGTGGTTAAGTATCTCAGGAGCTTTTTCCTTTCCTCCTGAGGTCAGGAGACTTCTTTAAGGTGGCTCCCGTGTCCTCCTGTAAAGGCAGTGTGAGGAGATATATCCCTGTAGTTCCTGGGTAGGTCTGGCAGGGCCAGTGCCGGGGCGCTTACCAGGGCTTCTTGGATCTCCCCTGGATCCTCCTCATGTGCCCCCCGCTACCGGGTACCTCCCTCTATGAAGCTGCTCCCGTCATCCGTGTAGAGGGTCTCATCCGGATTCTGCAGGGCTGGTCCACAAGGTCCTCACGGAGGGAAGTGAGGGTAGTCAGTGTCTCCTTGCAGTCAGGCAAAGGGGCCTCTGCCTTCTTGTCAGGGAAGAGTGTGGCAGGGTTCAAGGCAGCTGTTTTCAGGAAGCTGAAATGTTTACTCTTTTTCCCTTTCCCTACCAGAGGGCCTGAGTGAGTGCTATGAGTTCCACAAGGAAGTCCACCTTTTGGTCCCCCCACTGTCAGGGTTATTCTGGGCTTCTGGGGGCCAGCCGAGCCCCAACAACCCCAATCCACCTCCTCCACCAGCATGGGAGGGAGTCGGTTCCCCTGCACATTCAGGGCACTCCCTTTTCCAATGTTTTTCCTTTCTGCAAAATGCACATTGATTTTTCCCAAGCCGGGGTTGGACTCCTTTTCTTCCGCGAGGCTTTTCTTTGCCCTTGTTGTCTCTCCGGCCCCTTGGGCCATTTTCCTCGTTTAGGGCCAGAAGGACCTTGGCCATCCAGGTGTTTGAACCTGCCATTGGGTCCTTCAGATTGTCAAAAACCTTCTGGGCCACCTCAACCAACTTAGAGATTGATTTCCCCTCAAAGCCTTCTAACTTCTGTCATTTTTTTTCCTAATATTTGGGGCCGACTTGGAAACAAATGCAACATTGACAGCCCTCTGACTTTCCAGGGCATCAGGGTTAGGCCCCTGGACTGTCTCTGTCACCTTAGAGAGGTTTGTGGGTCTCCAAGCAGCAGCTCGGATGCCCCCTAATAGAGTCTGGCGATACCGATCGAGAGCCTCCTTTCCCCTGTCACTATAGGGGTTCCAGTTGGGTTGCCTGGAGGGAAACACAGCCTCTAATCTGTCTTTTATTTGTTCTTTCAGAATGGACTAAAGGAGCTTTATTTCCCTACAGGGTCTTATATGTCACAGGACCTCACAGGGTCTGTAATTCCTGGAACAGAGGGCTAGTATTCACCACTTTATTAACCCCCTCTGTTCTAGACAGGCCTTTCCCAGTTTCCTACAGTTGAGGTTTTGTGCCACCCCTGACATGGGCATGGTCACACAGGCCTGTAAGACAGTATACAGGTTGCTAACTGTCAACTGTCTCTCAATAGAGACAAAAATTTAATGGGTATTCTTCTTTGCTCACCTGGGCAACTGCCCTCTCAGCAGCTAGACACCCTTTACTTTTTGGGTTCATTCCACATAGCCTTTTTCCAGGACAGTTTACACATAGGCCAGTTCTTCTTTCTAGCCACAAATACAGTTTGTCCAATTTTCTTAAAATGTATTCTGGCACAGGAGAAAGTTGTTTTGCAGTACATAGGTAGCTTAATCCCTATACAACTGGTCTTGGACCTCTGTCTAGCAAATTGTAGTCTATAAGTTCAATATGTGGCCTCCGGTCCTCCTAACCCAACGAGGTTTTGGCTAGTCTCTGAGTCAGACTTCTCCTCTCTTGGAGAATTTCAAAGTCCTGATGGCTCCCAGATCCAGGGAGAGTGCCCTTTCCTTAACTCTGTTTATAGTTACAGGGCCCTGCTTTCCTTGTCATCCCACCAGTCCCCTTTATGGCAGAGCAGCGACCAGGCCTCTTTGAAGGGAGTGCACTGGAAGGGGATATCAGCCCCTCCTCTTCCAGCAGCAACAGGTACTAAACCCTTTCAGTACATTTGCAAGCAGGGAGCTTTTACTAACTCTATCTGCAGCTTATATAGATCTCAGCCTTATGGCTTAACTGCTGTAGCCTGCAAATCAAAGGCCCAAGTACTGGGCAGCAGCAGGTCAGCTCTAATGTCCGGTCTATTTTCTCGCTGCTGCTGCTGCTTCTTTTTTAGGGCCACTGCAGGCAGCTCAGGCATCCAGCCCCCCTTCTCTCAGCCCAGGCCCAATTGATTCAGCACTGGAGGGGTTAAAAAGAATAAACCAGGGCAGAGAAAGACTGTGCTTAGTTACTTTTTGTGACCTTGAAGTTCATTGATAAGACCTGTTAGGTCTGCAGCCAGTAACTTAACTGCCAACACCCCCGCTCCCCTTCTCTCATTCACTCCCTAATCTGGTCTGGAGCTGGGAATAGTGCCTCGGTCTGCCTTGCTTCCCCAGAGGGCTGCCTGTCTAGCCCCAGATCTAGAGGGCTGGCCTGCCATAGTGGCAACATAGGAACTGCAGGACTGGCAGATGTCGCAAGGTCCTGCAGGTTCTTCCCCTCCCCTTCTCTCATTCCCATACACTGTCCCTGTCTAGTATGGGACGGACTGAAGGGGTTGAAGGACGACAAAGCCCTTCCCGTCGGTAGGTGCGGAGGGAAGACAATTGGCATCGGGGGAGGCAGGGGCTCCGGGTCAAGAGCTGGTGGCGTGGCCTGGGCCTGAGGCCCGGGCTCACCCGAATCCGGCGCCAGGGGACCATAGGGGGCGGCCGGCTAATTGGTTTCTTCCTGCTCTCCCTGAAGGACCGGGGGAGCCTTTCCCTTCTGGGGCCCTGCCAAAAGAATTGTCTGTCTCTGTCCCAATTTTCCCTCGGGAGGCAAGCCCTCATTTACCGGGGTTTCTTGGACAATATGTCAACCTAAATTTGAATATAAGGAATTTGATTAGGATGCCCTGGGCAGCCGTGTATGACGTAATGGACCCGGTAGGCAGTGGTCAGATCAAAGGACCCTGCATCCGGCCACCCCTCCTGGAAAGTGGGCCACTCTCATTCACAGAATCGCTGTAAATCAAAAGCATTAACATTATAACCTTTAAATCTACCCAAGAACTTCAGTTTAATACAGTAAATTACAACCTAGGTAAGAGCAGCTGATAGACAGAAGTCTTTATTAACTAAGTGGGCTAATTCTCCTTAACAGTGAGCAAAAGACTCAGAAAAATGATTTTTGCAGCTGCCGAGAGACTGTTTGCAGACTGCTAAGGGGCCAGCCCAAACGTTCAGCCAAGCATACCAACAGAAAGCAGAATAAATCAAAGTAGCTCTTACTTCACACAGACCAGTAATGATTTACACTTTTTTCCTCCTTCTCTGTAGTAAATTGGCTAGTCCCACACAAACTTTGTCCCGACCCCATGATGATTGGTGGCGAGAGACAGACAAGGGAGGGGGTGACCTGTTTTCACAGATCCTCACTCAGATGCCCGCCTGGCCGTGTGCCTTGGGAGCTTAGATTCGTCGTAGCTAAGG
>NW_005876034.1:0-10734 GCF_000147115.1 Myotis lucifugus | reverse complement strand
CTGGCAGTGGGACATCCCCCGGAGGGGGTCAGATGGAGAGGTGCAGGCTGGGACACGCGACCGGGCTCTATAATACAATATTATCAGCCATAAGAAAGAAGGAAATCCTGCCATCATAATACAATGGATGGATCTTGAGGGCATTATGCTAGTGAAGTAAGTCAGAGAAAGACAAATACTATATGATATCACTTATATGTTGAATCTTAAAAAGCCTGACTCATAAAAACAGACAAAAAAAACAACAACAAAAAACAGTCATTAACCATAGTGGGTGGAGAAAATGAAGAGATGTTGGTCAAAGAGTAAAACTTCTGGTTAGAAAATGAGTAAGTTTTGGGCATCTATTGTACAGCATGGTGACTATAGTATATAACAGTTATATACTTGAAAGTTGCTAAGAGAGTAGATCTTAAATGTTCTCAATTCAAAAGCAATGGTAATTATGTAATGCAATGGAGTTGTTCTCAGATCAGTTTTAATGACTTTGGCCACATTACTTTCCCGAAAGGTTGTAATAATTCCCATTTCTATCAGCTGATTATGAGGGTGCCTCTTTCCCCAGTCTCACTAACACCGAGTGTTATGTTTTCAAGTTTTATCAGTCTGAGGGATGAAAGATGGTATCTTGCTGTTCTAATATACATTTCCCAAAGTACAAGTGAGTTTACATTTTAGCTCCATTTTAAGCAAGATAAGCATATTTCCTGTTTGTTGCTTTGGCATGGCCTCAGGGCACACCAGTTGGCAAGGTCTGAGAGTGAGCACAACTCCACTTCTCAGCCTCAGCAGTGGGCCACTCCCTGTATGTTTGTGCAGCCCTTCTGGAAAACAATTTACCAAAAGGAATTGTTCTCACCTTTAACTTAGCAACCCTCTTCTGGGAATCTGTTTTACAGAAATACTCTAAACTATAGATAAGCTATATGCATGAAAATGTTCATTACAGCAATATTTATAATTGAATAATTTTTATAGCAATCCAAGTAGCCAACAGCTTATTAGGCAAGCTAGGGTATGCTGTGATCCTAAATCCATTAAAATAATGATTATGGAGACTGTGGAATGATATACAAATTATTCATTATATGGATAGAGGATGGCTCCTGATTTTGCATGCCTGACAGCTCTTGTCCATCAAAGGAACCACCCCTCCCACTGGTTGTATGGCAATCACACACTTCTTCCCAATCCCTGCCTACAAGAGTAGGCATGTGATACAAGCCTGGGCAATCAGGATACCTATTCCCTCTACCCACACTGATTTGTCCAAGGGGTGGACATGTGACCCATGGAAGGTCAATCAAAGTCTCAGCATGATATTTAGTATATTGATACTTTGTCTTCCTCTGGGATCAAGAACTATAAGGACTACAGAAGCCTCACCATGCTGTTTGCTATTCTTCCCATCACATAAAAAGATTCCCCTGGATATGGAAACCATATTGAGAAAAGCAAACCCAGGGCATGGAGAGATACAGGACCCTAAAAACATTATTTGAGTACATAAATCTAGCTATTCCAAAAGTCAGTGCACCTCCCAGTTATTGAACAAACAAGTTTCCTTTTTTTTTTATTAAATCTTTATTGTTGAGATTATTACAGTTGTTCCTCTTTTTTCCTCCCATAGCTCCCCTCCATCCGGTTCCCACCCCACCCTCTGCCCTTACCCCCTCCCCCCACTGTCCTCATCCATAGATGTACAATTTTTGTCCAGTCTCTTCCTGCACCCCCCCACACTCCTTTCCCCCCCGAGAATAGTCAGTCCACTCCTTTTCTAAGCCCCTGATTCTATTATAATCACCAGTTTATTCTGTTCATCAGATTATTTATTCACTTGATTTTTAGATTCACTTGTTGATAGATGTGTATTTGTTGTTCATAATTTGTATCTTTACCTTTTTCTTCTTCTTCCTCTTCTTAAAGGATACCTTTCAGCATTTCATATAATACTGGTTTGGTGGTGATGAACTCCTTTAGCTTTTTCTTATCTGTGAAGCTCTTTATCTGACCTTCAATTCTGAATGATAGCTTTGCTGGGTAAAGTAATCTTGGTTGTAGGTTCTTAGTATTCATCACTTTGAATATTTCTTGCCACTCCCTTCTGGCCTGCATAGTTTCTGTTGAGAAATCAGCTGACAATCATATGGGTACTCCCTTGTAGGTAATTAACTGTTTTTCTCTTGCTGCTTTTAAGATTCTCTCTTTGTCTTTTGCTCTTGGCATTTTAATTATGATGTGTCTTGGTGTGGTCCTCTTTGGATTCCTTTTGTTTAGGGTTCTCTGTGCTTCCTGAACTTGTAAGTCTATTTCTTTCACCAGGTAGAGGAAGTTTTCTGTCATTATTTCTTCAAATAGGTTTTCAATATCTTGCTCTCTCTCTTCTTCTGGCACCCCCATAATTCGGATGTTGGTACACTTGAAGTTGTCCCAGAGGCTCCTTACGCTATCTTCATATTTTTGGGTTCTTTTTTCTTTTTGCTTTTCCGGTTGGCTGTTTTTTACTTCTTCATATTTCAAATCTTTGACTTGATTCTTGCGATCTTCTGGTCTGCTGTTGGATCTCTGTATATTATTCTTTATTTCAGTCAGTGTATGCTTAATTTCTAGTTGGTCCTTTTTCATATCCTCAAGGGTCTCACTACATTTATTGGTGGTTTCTAGAAAATTCTTGAAAAACCTTATAACCGTGGTTTTGAACTCTATATCCAGTAGTTTGCTTTCCTCCATTTCTGTCATTTTGTGACCTGTTTCTGTGTCTCCACATTTTGGCTGCTTCCCTGTGTTGCTAGAGTGGCTTTGTGTGCTAGGTGTCCTATAGGGCCCAGTGGCTCAGCCTCCCCAATTATCGGAGGTGGACATTCTTGGTGCACCCCTTTGTGGGCTTTGTGCACAGTCTTGTTGTAGTTAAGCCTTGATTGTTGTAGGTATCACTGGGAGGAATTGACCTCCAGGGCAATTGGCTGTGAGAATCAGCTGTGTCTACAGTGGGAGGACTTCTGTGCTGGAGACACCCTTATGGGGCAAGACTTGCTTCAGTGGGGCTTTGGTGCTCACTGAGTCTGCCCCCTGAGTGTGTCCCTTATGGATCTGAGGATTTGTAATCTGTATGGTCCCACTCTGACCACTGGGTATACTGGCTCTTGGATCTCTAAGGAGGTGCTAATTTAGCCTCTGCCTGAAGCTACCCAGCAGGAGCTGTGGAGAAATCTGCAGATTCCTCTTCTTTGTTTGGGGTTTGGAGGTGCCCAGATGAGGCCCAGCTGTGAAGCAATGCAAGCTGCTGTGGGGCCTTGGGCCTTCTTTTGGATGTTCTGGGTCTCTGACCCAGCTGCAGTTTGTTAGGTAATTTTAGATTGCAAAGGGCCAGGCCATTCATATGCAAAAGGTGCACAGCTTGGGTGGGGCGGTGTCTCAGGGAATCAACAGGGCAGAGCAAACAGCTATGGCTGATCCTCAGCCCTGTCCTAAGAGGCCCCGGTTTCTCAGTGTCCCTCGGTAATCGCTGCAAGCACCCCAGAGAGAAAGCCCCCCTCGAGTTCTGCCAGATGCCAGACAGTCCAGTTTCTCCCCGTATGAGTCTGGGTCCCCAGAGACTCGCCTGGAACTGGAGTTCAGAGTAGTCGGGAGCTTGTGTCTCCCTCCCTATTGAAAAAGACAACCACGTCCTCAGTTGCCAGCCCTTTCCGCGTGCACCTCCGTACCTCTGCACTTTACTTCCTCACCTCCTCTGAGTCTCGATGTGCTTTTCTTTCCTTCTAGTTGTAGAATTTCCACTCAGCCAGCCTTCCTGTGGTTCTGGATGATGTCCATTTTGTCTTTTAGTTGTGGTTTGAAGTGGTTGTGTGAGGCAGCAATTTCAGGTGTTTACCTATGCCGCCATCTTGGTTTCTCCTCAACAAGTTTCCTTTTTTTAACTTAAGTTACTTTAAGTTGGGTTTTGGTTACTTGCAACCAAGAGTCTTGACTAACACAGTGACAAAGATTGAAAGGAAATGCACAAAAGAATTATTGTGTTAGGATGGAAGAATTATGGGAGTTTTTCTCTATATGTTCTATTCTGTTTTTAATGTTATGTTCTTTCTATAATTTCAAAAAAATTACCTAAGAAAAAAACATTAGGAAAAAAAAGAAAAAACATTAGTCCACCCTCGTGGGGCCCACTGCAGTTGAAAGTGATAATATTTCAGGGGCCACATGTATGTAGATTAGGAGAAGTTTTTTAGAAACTTGCCCAAGGTCACACAACTGAGGGGCTGAGAAGCAAACTCAGGTCTGCCTCTTCTGCAGTCAATGCTACAAATTAATCAATCCCCTTTCTCATTCAAAGGAAAAATGTCATGGGCATAAGTGTAAAGAAAATATATAATTATTCAACTTATTTGATAATACACTGTTTTAATAGCTGGCACTTTAGAAAATTAATTTTTATTATATATATTTTAGATATATTTATTATATATTTTTTTAATTTTATTGTTATATATATATATTATATTCATATCCTATTACCACAAATGTAGTGGCTTAAAAACAACATACTTATTATCGCATAATTCTGGAGGTCAGAAGTCTGGAATAGGTCACTGGGCTAAAACCAAGGTTTTGGCAGGACTGTGTTCCTTCTGGCGGCTCTTGGGGAGGAGTTGTTCCCTTGCCTTTTCCTGTTTTGAGAAGTTACCTGAATTTCTTGGCTCATAGGTCCCTTCCTTCATCTTCAAAATCAGCAGTGTAGGCTTTTCTAATCTTTCTCTGACTTTCATCCTCCTGCCTCCCTTTTGGAAGGACTTTTGTGATTACTTTGGGCTTATCTGGATAATCCAGGCCAATCTCTCCATCTCAAAATCCTTTATCTACCCTTATAAAGTCCCTTTTGCCGTGTAAGAGAACATGTGCACAGATTCCAGGGATTAGGACATGAAGACCTTTGAAGGGTTGTTATTCTGCCTACCATACAAGTTATTGAACTACAAAATTAAAAACTTGGAGCATGTCCAAAAATGTTACCCACAATTCCTCCATCATCCTTTCACAATGACTAATAATATCTCTTTGTAAGTCCTCCCAATCTATTTTTCTATTGAGTCTTTCACATAGTTATAATTATACCATTTTTGTCTGGCATTTTTACTTGCTATATACCAGAAGTCTTTTCCTATGCTGCTGCATGTCTTCATGAAACTCAAGAGCAATGGCTCCATAATATTCTACCAAATAGAATATTCATTCATTCAACCAACCCCCTGTTGTTAGGCCTTTAGGTTGACATTTAGGATGTTTCCATCTTTACACTCTTATACACAATGAGGCAATGAACAAACATATGCACACAGCTCTTTTCTAAATTTGTGGATTATTTCTTTAGGATAGATTCTCAGGGATGGAATTACCCAGCCTAGGGAAATAAACACGTTGACACCAACAGCCAAATTACATTCCCAAAGATTATAGTGATTTCACTGCCACCAGCAATGAAGGATAATGTTTGTTTCACTGCATTCCATCAATTGTTGTTGCTCCAGGGGAGTGGATTTAAAGACTTTGCCAAATGTCATTTGACTCACTATATCCTGTTTGTACTCTGGGGAAATATGCTTTTTGGCAGTGGACATAAACCTGAAAGTGTCATGATTTCTCAGGTATGTTTTCATTAGTCCTAACTGAATGAGCCTGTCAATAAATTCAACCCTTTTGTCCCAAGACACATAAAGTTAGAAACCAGTTTCCTAGCAAAGCTTTTTAAAAATGGTTTAGGAGGAGAGGCAGCACTCATCCTCACTACAACATCTGTGGAGCCCATATGGAACATGTCAACATCTCTTCTTTGTCCTTTGTAGCTGAACCTACCTGGGAGATCCTCAGCTGCCCGCCTTCCTGAACTCTGCAGAAGAGAGCAGCCTGACCTCGAAGTCCTTGCTAAGCATGCAGTCTCAGGCTGCTGTGCAACATAAAGTAAAGCCAAGTTGATACCCAGATTTGTGGCTGCTGCTTCTGGTCCTGAGTTGAAGCTTTTCCCCAAAATGATAATAACATGACACCGATACTAACAAAAACAATAATCAATATCTCCACAGTAATTGCTAAATTTCAGGCAGAATGCTGAGTACTATATATGGATTCTCTCATTTCTCCTTACAAGAAATTTAGATGGTGTCTGCTATTACAAAGATTTCAAAGATAAGAAAATTGAGGCTCAGAGAAGTTAAAAAAAACTTGTGAAAGGCCACACAGCTAAAAAGGGACAAAGCCAGATTGTGACACCAGATTTTATCTGACTCCAGAGGAAGATTCCTAGCCACCTTGTTAGGTGGGGCTGAGTGCTAAAACTACCTACAACATATTATCATCGTGCTGTTATCAAGACCCAGTGTCTTAGGAAAAGCCCCTGGTGCTTTTCTGTACCTTCAAAGAAAAGAAACAGGGAGGGCCCCTAAACAATAGCAGGACCGTGGGAGAGAATCACAGAGATAAAGAGGTTTTTGTACCTTACCCACACATTTTATTTTTCTTTCTGACTTTTCTCAACTGGAAAATGACATAAAGAAATAAATGCGTAATTGGGTTCAGTGTCCTGGTTTTTCTCCCAGAGCAGACCTCTGGGATTGAATTCTGGGCTCTGTCATGTCTCTGCATTCCTCCAGCATTCCCCTAACTCCTGGACTGAGGGCACTGGGCCAGGAAAAAACACAGACAGGAGGTGATTCTGAGTCAAGGTGTCCAAGCCAGGAGGCTGTCCCCACAGACACAGACACTCCAGCACACATCTAGGGCCGGCAGATACAGATGTTACCTTCCTCAGCCTCAAGAGGCCTCAGACTAGCCTTCAGATTCTGAAGTCCAGCTCAAACAGCAGTTTGAACTTGTGACTTCCACCCTCTAACCCTCTCTAATCCCATCCTCCCTCATTGCTGCTGCTGTGGCACCTGCTCTGCTCTTCAGCCATGGGTACTGTTAGCAGTGGTAGCATGAGCAGTAACAGTAGCAGTGACGGCGGAGATGGTGCAGGTATAAGAACTACTACCACTACTGCTGACTGAGCCCTTCCTGTGCTCCAGGTGTGACGCTGAGTACTTTGCCTGCATATTTTATTTCACCTTCACAGCCACTCTGGGCAAGGTGGGTTTTAATAATCCCATTTTGTAGATGAGGAAAGGAGGCTCTGAGCGATTGTGCAATGTAACAGAGCTGGGATGGGAATCCAAGCCCTTTTGCCTGCTATCAACTGCCATGTTCACTCCCTCCTGGTGGGAAATGGTTTTCTACTAACCACCAGGCTGTGTGCTAGTTGTCCTGAGACTTGGTCATAAGTCCTCTGTATTAGTTTCCTATTTTGATAACAAATTATCAAAATTTAGTGGCTTAAAACAACAATTTGTTATCTTAAAATTCTGGAGGTCAGGAGCCTGAAATGGGTATTTTAGAGCTGAAATCAAGGGTGTCAGCAGGGCTGCCTTCTTTCATTCTTTCCAGAGGTTCTGGGGAGAATCCATTTCTCTGCCTTTCCCGTTTCTACAGGCCACCTACATTCTTTGGCTCATGGCTCCTTCCTCTATCTTCAAAGCACATCACTCCAACCTCGTTTTTGTCATCGCATCTCCTTTTCCTCTAACCCTTGATTACTTCGGGCCCACCTGGGTAATCCAGGGTAATCTTCCGATTTCAAGATCCTTAACTTAATCATACCTGCAAGGTCCCTTTTGCCATGTAAGGTAAAATACTCACATGTTCAGGTATTAGGATGAGGATGGGGGAGGGGCATTATTCTGTCTACCACACCCACCAAGGGCCAGTTTCCTCAACCCAAAGCCAGACAGGAAGGGGAAAGCCCACTGAGAAAGCGGTACATGCCTCCCCTCCCTTCAGATGCTCCCTCGCCAGGGTCAGGGAACTTGGGCAGGGGCTTGGCCTGCAGAAGGATGTGTCGAGAGCAGAGGGTCAGCATGAAAGGAGCTGGTTGGCCACCCACAAAACTCAGAGGTGTGCAGTTAGAGGCCATGGAGAAGGCACTCGGCCCAGTTTACCATTGCAGGCTTCCCCTCCACAACATTTTTGACAGACCTTTGCTGGAGTATGTCCTGGAACAGAGACCTCACTCCTTTAAAAGACAGCCAGTTCCATTGCTGGCAGCTCTAGTTGTCAAAGCTTCTTCCCTAACTTCAACCTTCTTCCTCAGAAATGTACGCATTGGTCCTAGCACTGAGGCTGAACAAGCCCTTTCCCTCTTCTGTAGGTGAGTCCTTTGAGGGTAATGAAGACTTTGAAGGGGGCTTTTGCTAAATCAAAAGCACCATTTGCACCTGGGTGTGTTCTGCCATCCTCCACTGCCACAAAAATTCGTGGATACTCTGAGCACCATCAGAGTCCCTGGACAATACGAATCTGGTGGCTGTCACATGATAAAGAGCTCCCATAGGCAGTGTTCGGGACTGGTGTCCAACAGCAGAGCTGATTCAACCTAGAAAGAGAAGGGCTGAAGCATGCATGCAAGCCCAGCCAGCAGCCACAGACTCCTCTCTTTAAAGCAGCCATCAGAACTGAGAGACCGGAAGCAAGTGATAAAAAGCATGTATGGCATGTGCATTGTGGGGGACCTCCTACAGCTTTAGTCCAAACTGAAAGTACAATTTGGGTCTGATTTTTTCCTCCCTGCTTCAGACTTATAGGTCCTGCTGCCCCTGCCTCTCTGCCATGCCTCTCCCTCTCCTCTTCTGTCTGTTGAAACCACTGAGTGCTTCTGTGTCTGTCCTAGACCTCTGCCATTTGTCCTCCATTCCATTCCTTTCTTTTCCCCTCTCTGGTCTGTATTACAGGAGGTGACCCCTGCAGGCTGTTTCCCAGGCTTCCAGATTAGCTGGCTTCCTGCATATTTAGCCAATAGAAGGCACGGGAAGAAGACTGGGGGAGAGGGCAGGCTATTTCTCCTCAACATATACACCCCAGGCTGCATCTCTACTTTTCCTCTGTGGTTCCAGCATCTTTGGGTGCCCCTGGTTCCTGTGCCCGGGCAACTTCCTCCAACTGACCTTTTTATCTAGGTGTAGAAGTGGCTTTCTGCTGCCGCTAATCTCTGAGTTGCCTCATGTTCCTCAGTGGTTTCTTGGTTCTTCCATCACTTGTGTAACTAGTTCTCTTTATTAACATCTCTCTGTTTTAAATGCTCAAAGTGGTGTTTGTTCCCAGGCTAGAAACTACCTACGATGTTCTAGAAGTCCTAAACTCCCTCCCTTAGGCAAAGTATTGATTTTCCCATCTAACAGCTTTGGTAACTGATTTAGAAAATTCCCTGTTCAGAAGAAGATATAGGTCCATGAGACCCACAAAGGGCAAGGGTGGGATCCAGTTCTGTTCAATTCAACAAATATATACTTGGTCCCCAGCATTCATTCATTCATCCATTCAATAAATATTTATTGAGCAACTACTATTTTCCAAGCATGTTGTAGGTCCTGGGGATATAGCATTGAACAAGACACAGTCTTTATGTCCATGGAGTCCAGTCTATTGGGGGGAGAAAATGAACAAATAAGCAAATAAATCTATAGCACATCAGATGGTGATAAGAGCTACAGAGAAAACATAAAGCTGGACAAAGGGATTAGGAGTGTCAAGGAGGAATTGCCTTTTTATATAGGTGACCAGGAAAATCCCCCTGGTGAGGTGACATTTGAGTAGAGACCGGACTGCTGGGGGAGTGAGCCTGTGGGTAGCTGAGAGGAGCATTGCAAGTAGAGGGAAGAGCAAGTACAAAGGTAGATCCCAAGATGGAGTGGTCTTGACATATCCAAAAAGCAGCAAGGAAACAAGGATGGTTGGAGTGGGATGAACAGGGGAGAGGATGATAGGAGATGAGGAAAGGGAGGGAGGGGGGAAGAAATATGTGGGGCATTGATGGTAAAAAAAATTTTTTATGGTAAAAACTTTGGCTTTTACTCTGAGATAAAGACCATTGGCAGGTTTTGAAAAAATAAGTGACCCAATCTGTTTGACATTTTTGAAAGACCATTCTGGCTGCAGCACTGTGAATAGACAAGAGGGATCAAGAATTGAAGCAAGGAGACCTATATCGATAACCAGGAGGCTAGGGTAATAACCCAGGGAGGGTTGATCATGGTAGAAGTGGTGGAGATAGTTATCTGTGGTTGGATCCTGACTATATTTTACAGCTAGAATTAACAGGATTTGCTAATATAGAGTGTGAAAGAAGGGACCACAGATGGCTCTGTTTTAGACATGGGAAATGGAGAGAATGCGGTTGCCCTTTATTAAGATGGAGAAAACTGTGGGAGGAAGGAGTTTGGGAGGAAAGGTAAGAAGTATGGTTTTGGACATGTTGAGTTTGAGTGCCTGTCAGCCAACCAGATGGATGTGTCAAGCAGGCAGTTGGCTGTGAGTGAGTCTGGAATGGACAGGAGAGGTCTGGGTTGGAGAGGTAAAGTTGACAGTTGTCAGAGAACATATGGTGTTTAATGTCATGAGATTGGATGGGATCCCCTAGGGAGTGAGTGTAAACAAGAGGAGGAGAGGGCTGAGCCCTGAGCACTCCTGTGTTTAGAGGTCAGGAAAATGTGGAAGAACCAGAAGAGGGGACTGAGAAGGCATGTGTGTGTGTGTGAGAGAGAGAGAGAGAGAGGGTCGGGGGGAGACCATGCCTGTCTGTAGGTCCTGTAACTCTGGGTTTGTGTGGCAGAGGGAAGCCTAATGGACTCTGAATATGCAGGAGGCAAAGTTCCAGGC
>NW_005876033.1:0-10736 GCF_000147115.1 Myotis lucifugus | reverse complement strand
AGATCTGCTTTTCAGAAAAGTTTCAGTTGATTTATTTTTTTTCCTTTGAATGGGCCATGCTTTCTTGTGTGTTTGTTGTTTTCTTTTTATGTGGGTATACCTTATGGTTTGCTGTTGCTGTTGTTGAAAACTAAACATTTTAATCTAATTATGGGTTAACTCTATAAATCATATTCTTCCCATTCCCCAGTGTTTGCTTTTTTTGTTATTTTGTTTACTATTCGCTTTAATGTTGTTGGAGGCTGTCTCTGTGTATAGGATCAGCCTGAAGTGTACATGTAAGGTCTTCTCAGGTCTTTTCTGAGCCAGCATGTTTGCCTGGGCATGTGCAGTAACTTTCTAATTTTCCCATATAAGAAGTTTTTTTTTTAGTTTTGTTTTTTTATGTCCTAGTCCTTAATGTCTGACTCCCAGAAGGAAAAAAAAATAAAGCAAAAAATAAAAGAGGCTGGGAAAAGGACACTGGCCCTTTAAGTCCCCTGGAAATAATTTCAGCCAGAGGGAGAGGTTCTGGCACCAAAAGGGTGGGGGGGGGGGGTGGCTAGAACATGGCTGCCTGCTTCTGTGTCTGCACTTCCACGGTCAGCAGCGGCAGTCGGCAATCAGGGCACACAGCCCCGATATCTGCAAGACAGGGTCCCTTTCGCCTCCCCTGGCTTCTGCACGCTGTGTGCAACTGCCCCAGAAACACCGCACAGCTGCCCGCCATGGGGTGAGGGTGGTGGATGAGTGGGGAGCTTCTACTGTGATGAGTGGGCCGTGACTAAAATTAACTACAATCTACTGTCCAAGCCTTCAGGAGATTTCAGGGTCCCGAAATAGTTACATCAGACAGACTCTGCCAGCACAGTTGGTGGGGAGACAGACGGACTCCTGGTGATTCCCGCTCTGCTACCTTTCCAGAGTCCTCTCTTCCTTCTCCTTATCTTTAACCTGAGGAAAGAGGCTTTGATGGGACCACTGAATAATGTAGCATGTATTCCTTTAATTCGGGCTATAAACTCAGATTCCTGCTTGGATAAAGACAAGAGATGATTTGGGGGAAAGGATAGGATATGGTTTTATGGGAAGGAGGGGGCTATGTTGGAGTCCTGCACAAACCAAATTTTCTGGGGCAAAAAGTGCATGAATGCTTCCCATGGGCCACTAACTTTGGGTCATCCACGGTCCTGCCCTCAAAGGTCTGAGTGGCAAGTGGGTCCTAGCAGAAAGAATTTGAAGGCACAGCTGGATTTTTAGGAGCAGGTAAAGGAATCAATGACCAATCAAAATAGAGAAGCTTAGAACTATAGATAAGACATTCCCATCCTATATAATAAAAGCCTAATATGCTAAGTGACCAGTTGTCCAGTCATCCGTTCAACCAATTAAAGCATAATATGCCAATGATATGCTAAGGCCATTCAACTGCTTGCTATCATGTGCACTGACCACCAGGGGGCAGATGCTTCAACTGGTAGGTTAGCTTGCTGCTGGGGTCCAGCTGATGGAGACTGAATGAGATGGGCTGGACATGCCCTGGAGCCCTCCCATGGTCCCTCCCCATCTGGCCAACCTCCTGTGTCCCTCCCCAGCCCTGATTGTGCACCAGTGGGGTCCCTCGGCCTGGCCTGCGCCCTCTCACAATCCGAGACCCCTTGGGGGATGTCGGAGAGCCGGTTTCAGCCTGATCCTGCTCAAAGCAGGAGAAGCCAGGCTCACAGCTGACGAGCACAGTGGCAGTGCTGGGACCCTCTCCCACCTCCGTGGCAGCACTAAGGATGTCTGACTGCTGGCTTAGCCAACAGTCAGACATCTCCTGAGGGCTCCTGGACTGCAGCGAGAGGGCGCAGGCTGGGCCGAGGGGGACCCCCCACCCCCCGAGTGCATGAATTTCGTGCACCGGGCTTCTAGTAGTTTAATGAAAGGGAGGGGACTCTGAAAAACCTAATACAAGTATCACAAATATGGCTTAAAGTACATTTTGAGGTTATACTGTTAAACAGTTTTCAAGGTCATCCCATACATTTATTTTGCCCACACCTGACAATGCTGCCAGATCTATTTTTAAAAAAATATATATTTTATTGATTTTTTACAGAGAGGAAGGGGGAGGGATAGAGAGTTAGAAACATCGATGAGAGAGAAGCATCGATCAGCTGCCTCCTGCACGCCCCCCACTGGGGATGTGCCCGCAAGCAAGGTACATGCCCTTGACCAGAATTGAACCCAGGACCCTTCAGTCCGTAGGCCGATGCTCTATCCACTGAGCTAAACCGGTTAGGGCCAGATCTACTTTTAAAAGCTATAATTTGATTCTAAAGTCCAAATCACTTATCTGCTTTTTAAAAAATCTTTACTGACACTCCATTGTCTAATGAATAAACTCCTTAAAGGAAGAGAAGCTAAACAGAAGGAAATCAACTCCTTTTAGTAACATACTTTGAGCCAGACTCTGGGTTTACATGCCATCTTGTGCCATATGACTTATTGTCTCCTCTTTAAAGAAGATTGAACCAAGACTCGGGAAGATTAAGGCATTGCTCAAAGGTCACCCAACTCACAACAGTAGTCAGAGTAGAACCAAGATGTTTCTGTGTCTAAGGGCCATCCTCTCTTTATCCTGTTAGAGCCAGTGGTTCTCAACCTTCTGGCCCTTTAAATACAGTTCCTCATGTTGTGACCCAACCATAAAATTATTTTTGTTGCTACTTCATAACTGTAATGTTGCTACTGTTATGAATCGTAATGTAAATATCTGATATGCAGGATGGTCTTAGGCGACCCCTGTTCGACCGCCAAAGGGGTCGCGACCCACAGGTTGAGAACCCTGTTCTACAAGCTATACCATTTCATAGAAGGAACTTGAGTACCTGTGAATTTTGGTGTCCATGGGGGCTCTAGAATCAATCCCCTGCAGATACCGAGGGGCCACTGGAGTTAAATTTGGGGGGAGTCAAAAGTTATTCACAGATTTTGGATTGCAGGGGGTCAGCTCCCCTAACCTCCACGTTGTTCAAAGGTCACTGTATATCAGGAAAATTTCTCCATCTTAATCTACTAGCCTTATAATTCAGTTTATAATTCATACTACCAGCAACTATTCATGGAAGGAAAATAAAAAAGATCTATTCAAAAGATCTATTCAAAAAAAGTTCTGCAAATATAAAATACTCCTTAAATTTTAAAGAGTCTATGACTTCTGAGTAATGAAATACTATAACAAAAGAAAAGTCTCTATGTACACAACTTAACAACACATTCACAGTGGTATTATTAGAAACCTCTGAACCAGAGTACAATAGATAATACCTTGGAACAGTGGAAGATATGGCAATGAAGAAATACTAAAAGAAAAATACTGTCACTGTTAGCAAGGGAGGGATATAAAGAACTCCTGAGAAGAAAATAGAGAGTAAGAGAGTCTTAAACTTACCTTTACTATTATATATTATTCCTGATGAAAAATCAAACATGTTCAAAAGCAAAATGATAACATATAAAAGTAGCAGTTCCATCTGTTGGAAGAAATAAGAATTATTTCCATTTGATAACTCTGAACATATTTTTGAGTTCCTTTGCTCTAAACAACTACCTAGTGTAGAAACATCTCTTCCTTTAAGTTAAAAATATTTATGTGACAAAAGCAGGTAACATAGTAGTTGACTAAGCTCTACATTTACTCCCTACTTGGTATTAAAGATATTTATAAGTATAATTATTGCAAACTAAAGAGGTATGGCTCAGGTTTTTCTTCAATGCAGATAGCTTCCTATAACTGCGTACAAACAGAACCTGACTTAAAGACGCCGAGGGCAGTATAGCTGTACCTCAATCTGAGATTCTGACTGCAGTCTGTTTGGGAGAGACAATCCACATGAGCCCAAAATGCAGGCCCTGGCCACTCTTCACTCATGCCTTTTCTGAGTTGTGTTTGTCGTGAGAAACCTTGAGGGACGAGGCTCTCTTCCCTGGACAAGAGCAGGCTTGTTTCCTTGGCGAATCTCCCACAGTTAGTGTTCCTCTCCTGTAGTGCGCCCACTATGTGTGTAAGTGAACATCTGTTATGGGCTGAATTGCGCCCCTTCAAAAATTCATATTGAAGTCCTAAACCCCAGTACCTGACAATGTGGTTGTATTTGGAGTAAAGGTCGTGATAGAGGTGATTACGTTAAAATGAGGACATTAGGGTGGGCTCTACTCCATTATGACTGGTGTCCTTATAAGAAAGGGGAATTTGGACGCTGGGAAGATGATGTGAAGACAGAGGGAGAAGGTAGCCATCTACAAGCCAAGAAGAGGCCTGGACAGATCCTTCTCTCGTGTCCCTCAGAAGGAATCCACGTCCCAACACCTTGATCTCAAATTCAGAGCCTCCAGAATGGTGAGACGAGAGATTTCTGTTGTTGAAGCCTACCTACTCTGTGGTATTTTGCTTAGTGGCCCTGGTAAATTAATGCACCACCCATAATAGATATCCACTCCATCGGCATCAGGGCTCAGGGGGAACTGGGGTGAGCATCTTGCTGATGCCTGGCTGTTGCTTTTGCTGTGAGTGATAAAGACCTTGCCTGTGATGGAGGGGGTCTTCTGTCTTTTGCCAGAAATGGGAACACACTGACTTTTCAGTTGTGGGGAGAGTAAAATCCAGATCTTGTGCGGCTCCTGACAACTGCTGAGCAAATTAAATTTAACTGATGTCTTCTCCTCCCTCAAAACTGATGTGCTTGATTCAGTGCATTTAATTGACAATGAAAGCTCAAACAGTGTTGGATTTTGAAATTCCCAATCCTTATCACATACTTAGGGAAGAATTTTTTATTGAATTTATTGGGGTGACATCTATAATAATAAAAGCATAATATGCTAATTAGACTGGACATCCTTCCGGATGAAGCCAGGGCTGCAAGGGAAGCCCATGTCCCAGGTGCCAGAGGGAAGCCAGTGCCAGCAACTGGGGGAAGGAAAGCCTACTCTTGCACGAATTTTGTGCATCGAGCCTCTAGTTGCTTAATAAAATTATATAGGTTTCAGGTGTAAAATTCTATCATACATTATCTGTATATTGTATTGTGTGTTCACCACCCCAAGTCAAATCTCCTTCCATCACAGTTATCCTCAAAGGGGAGAATTTTTTTTAAAGTGCATTTTTTTATACCTAAAAGAAAACAACTTTTTTTCACAAGGGAAGAAGAAATAAATGGTTCATCAAAATTATATCAGCATGGTGCTATACTTAATTATATTTTGGGTGTAGGAAGAAATTTAAAATTAAATGGAGAGGTTACCACAGTCAAACTTTGAAATAGTGCCCTTACCAGGACAATCTTGTATTATTTTGCTAAACATCCAAGTTCAGTGATGAAACACCATTAGAACCCCTCAGTATTCCTCACCCCTGGGGATCCAGCCCACAACCAGGGCATGTGCCCTGACTGGGAATCAAACCAGTGACTTGGTTAATGGGTCGATGCTCAACCACTGAGCCACACCGACTGGGCTGGATGATCTGTTATTAAGTTATCCTCAAAGTTGTTCCACGTCAATTCTCTCAAATAAATATTTTTAAAAATCTCTCATTTTATTTGCATGGATTTGGTTGTATCTATCTTTGACCAAAGAACTAAAAAGTTACTTTGAAAAGTTTTTTTAATGCTTTCATTAAGAAAAAGGGAACATGAGAAAACATAATTCAAGAGAGAGACTATTAAGGTGCAGTCTTTGGGTTCTATATGGTTTTGCTACCAGCTTCATGTTTCCTTATTCTAGCAATTCAGCCCATACATATATTCGAAATTCGTGCAAGAGTAGGCCTTCCTTCCCCGGCTGCCGGTACCGGCTTCCCTCTGGCACCCAGGACCTGGGCTTCCCTCGCAGCCCCAGCTTCAGCTGGAAGGTTGTCCGGAAGGACGTCCAGTCTAATTAGCAAATACGCTTTTATTATTATAGATATGTATACACACACAGAGAGAGAGATATACATTTAGAGATGGAAAGTACTTTAGAGTTGATACATGAAGCATGAAGTAAAATGTTCAAAGTCTGTTACTAACTAGTGACAAAGGTGGTTTAGAACCGACTTCTCCAGATTCAATAGATCTAGTCAGCATACAAAGATGCCACAAAGTGAACATTTTAAAAAGTGAAGATATAAAATACATGATTAGATTTGAACTCTCACCAAAACAGCTAAATCCACCCACCATAATTCTGCTCCATACATACATCAGTCTCATTCTTTAATATTATAACTTTTCTCAGTGTGGTACTATCTTCCTTCAATAACCATCTCATGGTAAGGAAAAGGCACAGCCTCCGGCTTATGATCAGCCCTGCCCACTGACATGCTGAATCTTTGGAAAGTTACTCAACTTCTACAGCTCATTTTCTATTCAGTAAAATAGGGATAACACCTCACAGGGTCATTGTGAGAATTAGGATAGTGAAGACCTGGGTGAGGTGTGTAGAGGCTGGGAGGAAGGGGGAAATGGGAAATATCTGTAATGCTATCAACAATAAAAACATATAAAAATATGAGTATAATAAATTAAAAACATCTAATAGCTACTTTACAATGAATAAGCACGTAATAAATACTAGCTCAGAATCCATATCTTTATACACCAAAGCAACTTCTTTATCCTCATCACACTCCCCTACTGGCCACTTAGCAGTTAAATTACCTCCGGTTATCATTCCCATATAATTATTATGAGTTTTACATAATTGTCAGATATAAGTCACATATCTGGGCATTTTTTCTTCTCTGGCACCAGGTAAATATTGGGAATTGTCCCCAAAGAAAGAACCTACCTCCCCCACCATTTGCAGTTACTCCACTATCATGGGACAGTTATATATTGTAAACTCATACCATGGAGGTCCTTATTTCTTACTGTAACTCCCTCCTAAAGGGATGCCCGACTGGTTGCACTTTTATATTTTGTGTTTTCCCAAGCTTTCTCCCACAAAAGTCGAGAAAGAAGTCCTGAAAAGCTGAATTTTCAGTTTACTGGTCTAGGAGTCCACTTAACTTTGGTAACAGCCAATCAGCTGCTGCCCCGATCAGAAGCCTGCTCAGAAAATCTGAAGGGCAGGCAGTTGGAATTCCCAACTAACTGCCTCTTTCTGAGGACCAAGGTCATTTTCTTTAAAAATGTACAAGAGGTGAGGTTTCTCCAAACCTACCATCTTTAGTACAACATCCATCTAGGAAGGTTCAGAAACCTACCTGAGACTACCCATAAGATAATTCAGTCGTCACAGGATTATTGAGTGCCTGAAGAAAACAGGGACGTTGAAAGATCACGCTAACTACATACAGTGAGGTTTAAGAGAAGAAAATCAGAGAGAGCTTCATAGCCGTGTCTTGTAGGAAGAGTGGGCCCCTAAGAACTAGAGAAGATCCTATTGGTAGAGGAAATGAGATTAGTAAATACACAAAGCACTGAGATAGGAAAGAGCTGTGTACGCCTGGGGAGCAGGAAGACCCACGAAATGCCCACCTGTTGTCCAGATTCACCGTGTGGCTGCCTGTGGGGCTGATGACCCCCTCAGGCTGTCTTTGACTAGTGAGCCCAGACGAAACCTTTCTAACTCACCACCTTGACTAGTCGTGAAAGGTCGCAGAGGCTGACAGATGAATATCTTCAATGTTGGTAATAAAACCTGTTTCACGCTCATGTTCTCCTTCAGAAGTCCCTTCACGCGCCCATGGGGAACCTGCTTTACACTCAGGTCATGAAAGAGAGCTGCTACCGGGGTTTACTCTATTCCTGGGAGAGCCTGTGTAAGAAATGCCTTTCTCTCACTTGTTCTGCTGACCTTGACCCAAGAAGAAAGTGACTCCTCAATCTGAAATAAGGTGCCAAACTCAACAAAATCTCTCCTAATAAAGGCTCCTTTCCCAGAAACCTGGGACTCTCTCTCTTTTCTTGCTAGTTTCCCACTAGAGAAGGTGACCAAGCTTATTGATGGAAGCAAGCTGTAGTTTTCGGTCTCCGTAGCAACGCTGTGGTAAGTTGTTTCCCTAAAAGGCATCACCACCGAAATGCCTGCACAATGTTGAGGGTACACACTGATGGCCTACAGAGTATCTGACCGATACACCTGGGAATAAAACATGTATGTCCCATGCATCATTCTTAGGCAGTTTCTTGAGAATGTACTCAAGCAAAACAAAAGACATGGGATGCAGAAGGAATTGGAGCCAATCTGGGAGAAGGTGAGTCCGGGGATGACACGTGGGCAGCGAGCCTGGAGAGTAAGCCGTCCAGATTGGAACAGAGTGACAGAGGGCTCCTGCTGGGGGAGGAGGAGGGAATAAGAAAGAAAGAAACTTTGCCGTGTGAAGTATGATTGAGAAGACAGACAAACTTGAAGAGGCACATTATTCTCTTATCAACAAGAAAAAAACGAAAGGCGATAAGAAACTCTAAGAAAAACAAAATACTCTATAATGAAGTAATGTTCCACCTTTTACTTTACTTTTCTGGTTTGCTTTTTTTAAAAATAAGACTATCTTTTTAAAAAATGTTTTTATTGCCTGGTCAGCGTAGCTCAGTGGTTGAGCGTCGACCTATGAATCAGGAGGTCACAGTTCGAGTCCCGGTCAGGACACATGCCCGGGTTGTGGGCTTGATCCCAGTACAGGGCATGCAAGAGACAGCCGATCAATGATTCTCTCTCATCCTTGATGTTTCTATCTCTCCCTCCCTCTCCCTTCCTCTCTAAAACCAATAAAAATATATTAAAAAATAAAGTAGCTTACTAGACTTCCTGTTATCTCTATATTTTTGAACCTAACAATACATCTTGAAGCTTTTTCCTTCGAGCTGCCCCATTCTTTTTTAGTGGCTGCCTCTTATTCCACTGTATGGATGTACCATAATTTATATAACCAGCCACCTGTATTGATAGACATATCAGCCGTTCCCAGTCTTTGTCTATCACAAAGAATATTCTAGTTTTATTTGCTGATTGATTTTTAGGGAAAGAAACGTCGATTTGTTGTTCCACTTATTTATGCATTTGTTGGTTGATTCTTGTATGTGCCCCGACTGGGGATTGAACTTGCAACATCAGCGTATCTGTAGGACACTCTAACCAACTGAGCTACCCAGCCAGGGCCCCAAAGAATATTCTCATCCATATGTCATTTCACACATGAGTAAATACAACTATAATATAAATTTCTGGGAATAAAATTGCTAGGTTAAAGGAAAGGTGCTTTCAAAATGTCGCTTTTCTCAATTTGCTCACCGCTGCTGTTGTAGAAACGTCCACTCCCACCACTGGCATGTGAGAGCCATTTTCTCCACACCCTCACCAACCACAGTATTATATTATCAGCGCCTCTGCATTTCCCCTACTATATGCCTCCTTTTCCCTGAAGTGTTAATTCATAGGTTTGCCCATTCTTTTCTGGATTGTTGAATTTTTCTTATTGTGTAAGCATTTTTTTTTCTTAATTCTCATCTGAGGATTTTTTTTCCCATTGCTTTTCAGAGAGAGTGGAAGGGAGGGAGGAAGGAGAGAGAGAGAGAGAGAGAGAGAGAGAGAGAGAGAGAGAGAGAGAACACGAGAAACATTGATGTGAGAGACACACATAGACCCCTACAAGCGGCCCAACTTGGGGTGGGTATTGAACCTGCATCCCTGGTACATGCCCTTGACGGGGAATCCAACCTGCAACCCTTTGGTGTGTGGGCCGATGCTCTAACCACTAAGCACACCAGCCAGGGCTAAGCATTTTTATATGTTAAGGAAAGTAGCCCTTTGTCTGTGAGGTGAATTATAAAAAGTTTCCTCCATCTGTCCTTTGTCATTTGACATTTTTATGGTGATGTGATTTTTTTTATAGTTAAATAAATAGATTTTCTCTTTTATCTTTGTTAATTTATGGTTTCACTTTTAATGCGACTTCTTTGATTCATCTGGAAATCATTTTGGTATAATCTGTGAAGTAGAGATCCAATTTTTTTTTTAAGGTGGCTCCTCAGTTGTCCCAACACCCTTTGCTAACTTCTTTCTCCACTGTTTTGAAAGAAGACATTTAGCTAATGGCTGTGTATATTTGTGTCTGTTTCTGGGTTTTCTAGCCTGTTCCTTTGAATTCTTGATCCATTCACGAATTTCATTATTTTCAGTATTTCATTATTTTCGTTAGTTTTTATATTTAGTAGTTAGCACCCTTTCATTAAATACATTCAATATAGTTAGTACCCTCTTTTCAGACTTTTCATGGTAATTACTTCTTTCTTTGTCCATATGTTTAGAAGCAGCTCGTCCAAGTCCAAACAAAACCAAAAAAGCCCTGTTGGGGTCCCTTAGATTAACTCAAGGAGAATCGGTATTATGATGTTGAGTTTTCCTATCCCTACGAGGCAAGGCCTTTACATTTCTTTAAGTCTTTCTTTTTCGTTCTCTCCATGGTGTTTTACAAATCTCTCCGTATAGATTCTTCATGGTTCATGCGGTCAATTCCTTTCTTTTCATCTTTTCAAACCTATGCAGTGGGATTTCTTCCATCTCCACTTCTAACTGGTTGTTGTTTGACTACACGAAGCTCTAGTTTTGTGCCTTTTGTCTCACTGATCCCACTGAACCAGCCCACCACTTAGCCTTTCTGTTGATTCCAGGGGTCTGCAAACAGTGGTTTAACCTCCTTCGTTTGACAGTTTCATTTACTGTTTATTTTTACTTCAGTCTAATGGACAATACCTCCAGAACAAAGATAATTATGATGAATTCAATTC
>NW_005876032.1:0-10737 GCF_000147115.1 Myotis lucifugus | reverse complement strand
AGGCCTCCTCTGTCCTAGCAGATGTCACATGTGATAAAAGTCCGATTCTGCTGGTTTGGATGGTGATCCTCCCTTCAGGCTGCAGCCACAGCAGTTCCAGGCCTTGGGTTTTAAAATATGTTGCCACATTATGAGAGAAGAGGCACATGAGGACAGGACTGCTTCCCACTCTGTCCTCAAACCATCCCTCCCTCGTTCAGCACCCTTGCCTGAAACCACGCTGCCCATTTTTAAAGACGATGCAAATTGTGCCTCCATTTAGAAAAGCACAAACTATCCCTTGTTTTCGCAAGCCCAAGCATTGCGCAAGATCTAAATTATCCAGAGGAACACAATGACGATGGGGTGGGTGCCTATATCAAGCTGAAAGATCCTCTAAATCGGGGGTGGGGGGGAGGGGGCAGGCTTCAGACATAATACTATTCAGTTTATTATACTATTGATTTTAAGAATATTTAACGTCAGCTTTGCTTTTTTGTGGGTGTGGGTCAATGACCCAGGAGTACTTTAAGTTACATGTGGAAGTGATATCCATCATGTGTCCATTTTTCTTAGTGAAAAGAAAGAAACAGCTTTGCTACCAACCAATCACAGTCTGCGAGCCTGAGCTCGGAGAAACATGGGAAGACTACACGGATTGAAACCTCACCAACGCCTGGGCATTTCTTTGGTCTTCTACATTGAACTAAGACTGAGCAGTAATTGAGATGTTCTGGTGTAATTCCCACAGAAGGTATCAACACAATTCCCTATATCCAACCACACATCGACTCAACCAATGTTCCCCAGAGGCCTGGGGAAGGCCCTACACTTGGTTTAGGGGGGTGCACAAAGAAAAAAATAAAATCCCTCCCTACAAATGCTAACACAGTCATAGGCTAAACTTGCCCAATTTCCCTGCCTTCTGCAGCCTATCTGATAGCCCAAACTTGTTTGGGAGGTAAAATAGAACCTTCAGATCAGTTATGTGGCCATCGTCAGAACACCCAATATGATTTTAATTTTTTAAAAAGAATAATTTCACTATGAGAGTCTATCAAGTTTCATTAGACTCCCTCTCCCCGACCCCCCACCCTTTCTCGTCTGTGTAAGTTTACCTGTTTAGCACTTGGGTAGGGCTGACTCACTGGAAGTTCAAAGCTTTGCCCCAACTCAGAGTTCATCCCAATTTCTTTGGTGGATTTCCAAAAATAATCAATATTTTGTGAGCTATTACATGTAGATGTCAGGTTTAATTTCCACTTGCAGCAGGATTACAGTAAAGTCTAAGATCTCTTACTTTATTTTAAAAGTCTTTCTTTTCAAGCTAAAGCAACATCCAAAATCCATTGTCAAAAGATGACATCCTGAATCTGATGTCTCAGGAACAAACTGGCAGAGAAAATGTGTGTCTGTATGTGCTTATGCGTGTGTGTTGTGTGTGTATATTACACTTAATCATCATTTCTATCTCATAAGTATTATAAACATGACTACAGAAACAGAATTCTCCAGGTTCTTAATGCACAGTTTACTTGTTTACAAATAAATGTTGCTCATAGCAATCATCTTTTAATGCCTCCTGGGTACCAAAAAAACAAAGCACGTCCCGTATATATTTCTATTCCTTACAATAATCCTAAAAGATACTTGTTACTAATCCCCCCATTTTACCAATATAGACTCCGAGAAGTTTAAGTAGTTAGACATTCAAGGCCTAGTAAATCGCATGAGCCAGCATTTGGACTGAAGTTCACATAACTCCAAAGCCTGCCTGCACACAAGTAAGACGTTCACTCATTCATTGATGTAATTTGTGAACCTCTTCAAGTATGCCCTGTTTCATCCTTGCCTTCTTAAAAATTAATCAGCCATCCTCTTCTTTTGAGATTCCCTCTGACCTAGCAGTGATTAAACACACATAGGGTCAAGAATCCTCATCTTCAGAATACATTTTTCTTTTTAGCTCAGTGAAGCCAGAGCTTTCGAGCCTATACTATTTTGACGATTTCCTCACATCCAGTTAGAAGACAGATCTAAGACTTGTCTTAGAAGCCAAATGCTACATATCAGATTTTCACCATAAATTACATTTCAGAGACATGGTTTCAAATCCATATTATAGCTGGACATCTAATAGAGATTCATGTTACCACTGAAATTATATTTATTCTATTGATAGGTAAATACTATCAAGTATAGTTCTCCATTTTTGTATTAAATAATGAATATTTAAGAAAACAAGTGGTTAAGCTTGGAATTTTAAAGGTTGAAACTGTGCATGAGGTTGAAACAGAAGAGTGCAAGAAGGAAGGAGGAGGAGGAAACTAATCATAACTAGAAAAGGAATGTCCCAGTTGTATAATTTTTAAATGTTTATTTTTATAAAATTATTCAAATGTATGTAATTCAAATAGAGGGAGATTAAATGGAATGCTTTTTAAAACATAACACGCTAAATATGCGTCGTGGTCAAGAACGTATTAGAGTTCTAACTGATTGTGGACTTCATTCATTCATTGACATTTTCCTGGCATAAGAGAATGTGGTAGCCAAGCCATGCAGTTAATGTACGTAACATCCCCTGAACTGTAAACAGAAAGAGCATAAACACTATAAAGCAGCTTTTACTATTTTGTAATATTCTTTGTCAAGCTGTTTATGCAAGACTTTATGAAACGCAGTACATGGCATAACAGTCTCTAATGCATTATTACACATATCTGACTCTCATCTCGGCCTCAGACACTCCCAACAAAGCACGATAGCTTCACAGTTTTATCATGCAAAGCAGTGTGGTCGGGAAAGCAGTTTCCCAGTTCTGCAGCAAGGCATAGAAGGGCCAGGGGCCCCACTGAGGTTTCCAAAAGTGCAGCAGTTGCCATTAGAAACCTCCTAGCCCTCGGATGTGCGTTTTAGAGAGTCTGGAAGGTGATAAACAGATCTTTTACTTGATTTGCCATCTGTGGGTTTTAAAGCTGTTAAGACGCTTTTCAGTCTTTATTTCCTTGATGCTCCTGATCACATTTGCTAGTTAGATGTGCTCACTAATACATTTTTCCGTTCTATTGAGAAAACTGTACGATGCTTCTCTGACTTGGCATTAATGCAGGCTGCTCTTCCTTTTTAAAATAATATATCAGGTAAAATAAACCAGCTTGAAGCTCTGGCCTTCTGGGGTGCTTCAAATAATTATTTTTATTTCTTCATGACCAATGGCTTACACTAGAAGGCTGTTAATCCATTTGAATAGAATTTGTGTTCTCAATTCAACCCACACCAAGAATGAAAAGACATGAAGAAGAAACATGGCCTTCCTGGACAGCCTGAATCAATAAGTTGTTATCCTTTGGCAAATGTAGCTTATGTACAAATGGCTTCATTTCCATTCCTCTTTGCAGTCTGTGGCTAGACAGCCACTGTTATAGGAGCTACAGGATCACACTGACAGCTGTCACACAGGCAGTTCCCACTCACTGTCAATAACCTTCGCCTTTCTTCACTTGTTGGTTTTGTGAAAGACAAAATTGTGCTGATCCTGACTGTATGAGACCAAACAGAAAAAAACCATTGGATTTTACCACTGGATTTCATCAGTGAAAATGCTGCACCACAGTATAGCTGGCCTATACGTTATATTTTCAGTAATGAAGAGAGAGTCCTCAATCAATTCCATTCATATTTATGGAGCATCTACTATGTGCTGCATAATTTTCTAGTTACTTATATAACAATGAACAAAATCCAGTTCCTGGCCTTGTAGAGCTTTCATTCAAGGAGGTGGGATGACAGGAAACCGAAAAATATGTAAACAAATAATAAGACTGTGGTACAACCTTGGCAAAAACATAGCTAAGGCTTGACCAGGTAATTCTTTGTTGCGGGGAGCTGTTTTGTGCATTACAGGATATTTAGCATCATCACTGGCCTCTATCCACTAGCACCCTGGAACCCCAGTCGTGACAGTCCAAAATGTCACCAGACATTGGCAAATGTTCCCTTGGGGTAAAATCACCCTCGGTTAAGAGCCACTGGGATAGACCAGCCTGGGGAGGGGAGAGGGATGAGTGACAGTCTTTCAGGAGAGGTGACTTGAGCTAAGACATAAAAGATGAGAAGACAAGTTTCAGGATGATTTGGAAGAAGAGTGGTTACAGTATAAGCACCAGCCAGAGCAATGCTCTGAGATGAGAGTGAGCTGGCACCTCTGAGGCCTATGTTTGAGTCCCGCAACAAAACCGCCACTCAATTCCTCTCATTATCAGAGGAAATGCCAAAGATGGAGTAATCAAAGACACAATTTACATTGATATCTAATCATAGAACTGAAATTTCAGAACTTTTTTTTAAACATACACTACTAGAGGCCTGGTGCACAGATTCGTGCACAGGTGGGGTCCCTTGGCCTGGCCTGCAGGGATCAAACCAAAACTGGCTCTCAGACATCCCCTGAGGGGTCCCGGATTGCAAGAGGGTGCAGGCCAGGCTGAGGGACCCCACTGGTGCATGATCGGGGCCAGAGAGGGACTGCAGGAGGGCTCCACGGCGTGTCCAGCCTGTCTCGCCCAGTCCCGATGGGCCGGACCCCAGCAGCAAGCTAACCTACCAGTCGGAGTGTCTGTCCCCTGGTGGTCAGTGTGCATCACAGCAACCGGTCAAACGGTCGAACAAACAGTTGGACACTTAGCATATTAGGCTTTTTATTATATAGATTATTCAGAGTACTATATAGAATTACTAATGTATTTGGTGCATAACTATAGTTAAAACGTAATTATTTTAACTTGCTGTGAAACCAAGTCCCAAATTATTTTTTTCTATCTCACCTCTTCTTCTTCCTTTTTGGAGTGGTTAAGTCTAGGGCCCAGGAGCTCCAGATACAGTCTGAAGTCTGCCACTAACAGGCCCAGCATCATGGAGCCTAGTCATTTCCTGACTTTTGCTCTGACTCTAATTTGTAAAGCGTGGGGGTTGACGTAGAGTATTCCTAAAGTTCCTTCTTGGGCTAACAATTCTGTCATTCATTTGTAAACAAGTGCTAAGTAATTTTTTGTCTCACATATGAATGCTATTAAATATAACATTACCATAGCATTTTAGAATTAAGGCAAGGTATATATTCCAGTTGCACCAGCCCATGAATACAAATGTAGTCACATTTCCAATTATAACCAAACTACTAGGATTTGGGCTTCCTTTGAAGTCCCCCTCAATTATTTGGGGGCACTATCAGATGTGGCTTCACATTCAATAAGCACAAACTAAACACTTATGTTCCTCCACTCTGGCCTTTTATCTACTCTTGTCCTCCTGAGCCAGGGGAGAGATCCGGTTGGTGGCCATGTCTCCAGAGCTGCCATGAGCTCACTGCCTCTCAGGAGTCACCCTCTGCTCTGCTGCTCTCCATCTCTCCAGTGTCCTCAGCTCGGGGCACCAGAAGCATCCAGGGTGTCAATCTTCCCTGGGGTCTATGGCAGGTGAGGAAAGACAGAGGCTCACCCTCTTGCTCATGTTACAATTGGTCGCCAACAGCTCTTTCCTGCAACTTTCACGTGGTCTTTCACAAACACTACTCCTTTCTCTTCTGAACTTTAACTCTCTCTAGCTAGACCAGCAGTTCACAGGGGTCACCTAAGACCATCAGAAAACACATATATAATTACATATTGTTTTTGTGATTAATCACTATGCTTTAGTTATGTTCAATTTGTAACAATGAAATTGGGGGTCACCACAACATGAGGAACTGTATTAAAGGGTCGCGGCATTAGGAAGGTTGAGAACCACTGAGCTAGACTCTATATCAGCAGTTCTCAACCTGTGGGTCGCGAACCCTTTGGTGGTCGAACGACCCTTTCACAGGGGTTGCCTAAGACCATCCTGCATATCAGATATTTACATTATGATTCATAACAGTAGCAACATTACAGTTATGAAGTAGCAACGAAAATAATTTTATGGTTGGGTCACAACATGAGGAACTGTATTTAAAGGGCCAGAGGGTTGAGAACCACTGCATATACTCCCCTTAATTTGCCCCTCCAGCCCCACCTCTCTCCAGGCACTATGCACAAAACAGTTCCCTCCTTTTCTGTCAGACGGAAGTGTTTACAACAATCATCACACACAACTATATTCCCACAAGAGTGACTACCGTGATGTTCAGAAAGCCACAATCCATGTTGGATCCCGTTAGGAAGCCCTGCCAGATATGATGGACAGGAAAACTGAGAGCCATGGCATCAAGGGCACCAGCAGCAGAACCAGTCTTTAAACCACTCAATTCAATTTCCTGACAAATGTACTTTGCCACCCAGTCACTGGATGTAGCATCTTCCTCAACCTCCACCTGCAGACTTAGAATAATTGGATCTCGTGGGTGAGGTGCAGGCACCTGGCTACACCAATGTGCTTTAAAATTCCTTACAAAGCTGGATTCCCATTCTAGTAAGGCTGTCGATAATCTTGCCAAATGTGCTTAAGTCATCTCTTAGAGCAGCTGATTTGAGACTATTAATCCATTTAACATGGGTTTTCCTAATCAATATAGAAACTTTTAACCTCTGAATTCTGAAAGACTGGTTCTATTGTTCTAAATGACTATTCTTGCCTAAGGGAGGGCATGTGGGCTTGCTAAATAAATTTGGATTAAATAAGTTTTGTTTCTTTAATAGATATAAAAATGATATTCTATCTTTGTGAATTTTTCCACAGGTAAATCTCGTAACCCTAAGAAATCTTATTGCCTTGGAATTAATATGCCTCCATAATAGCAAACTTCAGAAAAACTTTAAGACATGCGCACCTCAAATGCATGTCCCACTAGCTTCAGCAGCAGTATTCTTACACGTAATTCAGTAGGATAGAAAGCAAGCATCTCCAACATTCTGCAAACCCATAGAAATCCAAGCTGCTTAAATCTTTCAGAACTCCTATTGCATGACAATGGAGAGATTGCCAGCAGGAAGTTCAAACATTGGTTGCCTTGGACATTCCTAAAGACTTTGCCTTGATTTCAGTCAGGGCACTATGACATTAATTTAGACAAGAGATGACAGTAGCTGGACTAAGGCAATAATAGCAGAGATGGACACAAAGAGCAGATTCAGAAGCTAATCAGGAAGTGAAATGGACATGACTTGTGTGTCCATGAGCATGAACGGGTGTGGGGAGTGAGGGAAAGAGAGGAGGCAATGATGACTCCCCAATTTCTGGCTTAGATGTTGGAGAGAATGCTGCCATTTTTCATTACGCATAGGAAGAGGAGCAGAGCTGGAGAGAAATATGACTAATTGCACACTACTCTATTGTATTTGCAAAATGAGGCATATGGAAGGGAATATATTTTTTATAAAATGCTTATTATATTCTTCATTAACAAAAAAATATTTGTATTTACTATCTATGCGTTGGATCCTTCACTATTTTCATAACTCCAAAGTCTTGTATGTCTTAATAGGACATCAACTATATTAAACCAGTAAGGGAGGGAAGAATTAAATAAAAATAAAACTTTCATTAAATCACTGATCATAAATGCTCACTTATTTATTCAACAAACATTTATTGAATGTCAACTAGAGCCAAGTACCACTCTGGGCTATAGAAACAGATAATAATAATAGTATCTAAGAAGTAAGAAGTACCAGCCACCGTGCTGAGCATTTGATCTGCCATCAGTGATCCCTACCATGACCCTGTGAGGAAGGTGCTACTGCAATGGCTGTTCTTTAGATGATGCAACTGAGGCAGCAGCATGTGTGTAACTTGGATAATGAGTCAGGAGCCAGGATGTGTACCCAATACTGAGACTCCAGAGCCAGTCTCTGCTGCGCCCATGTCCCTCGCGGGACTCAGGATCCCTTCAGGAGGCAGACGTGTAAGTAAATAATCATAAAGCTTTTATAATGATCACCGTGCTTGTTCGCCTTAAATCTCCCAGACCTGCCATTCTCCAGGCCTCTACCACTTGATTTATGCACCTGACATGACCTATGATTACAGGCCTCTCCGCCCCTCTCTCCGCCTGTAATTGTAGCAATCACTTGTTTTCAGTCATTTCATTAGAGAGCGACATTGAGTTTCCCAGCTTGCCTGAATTTCTGTTTCTTTTTCCTGTTACTTGAGTTTTTGCCTCGAATGCCTGGGGGATACCTAGCTCCCAATTCTATTTCCCACAGAAGTTTTACCCTGGAGGGTCTAATAGTGTGTGTTTGTTTCAACATCAGGGATACAAATACTTAAAATAGAGGTTCTGCTTGGTGCTGCTATGCTGCTGGGAGAAAGCAAGAGCCAGCCAACCATGAGCCCAGGGACTTCGTGTGCTCTTTTAAATATAGCTCAGGTTTCTCCCCTGGCTCTACCCCCAAAAGATTTAGCGCCTAGAACAAAACACTGCACCTTCCGTTTGCATTCCAATACTACGGAGGGAGTGAATTCACCTGGAGACTTCACTGGAGAAGGAGCAGGGACACATAGCAGCTGTTGGGGAGAAATTACCCTAGAAACAGGGCCAAACGCTAAATCAGAAAGGAAGCTCATTAAAACCCCGCCAAAGTCAACAACATGCTGTCCAGTATGAAACTTAGCCAAGCTCTCAGCTGTTGGGTGTTCAGTGAGAAACGCTGAGGTAACAGAAGGGAACCCACCCCCAGAAACCCTGAGAATTCTGCAGCCTCTGCCTGACTCTCCTGCTCTATTTGCCACACTCCTCCCTGCCTAGGTCTAAATTCCAAACCTTGAGAGCTGGATTCAGCTTCCAGGGTGGTAGCAGTACGGTGAGCCAAGGGGGTTCCAGCATCCTGCACAATGGCTCTTATAGAGACACTGACCAGCGTGGGGGATTAGGGAAGGTGGTGAATAAAGTCCTCTAGGAACTCTAATCCACCCAAGGGGAAATCCCATTGAAGTCCAGGTCCAGGTCACCTGGACCTCTGCAACTAGCCTGGAATAGCTGCATCTTCACTGAGGGTCCTCCGCCATGACACATCAGAATGAAGAGGATATTAAGGGCTTCCTAAGAAAAACGGTGCTAAGCACTAACCCTGAATTCTCAACAAATACGAGCTGAATAATGAGTGACTATTCTATATAAACAGGGCAGCAAGTCAGGGACACACTATGGTTGTAGGATCCCATTGGCCAGTGGCATTCCCACACATGTAATTCACCCACTATCTCCACCCCCTAGAAAGCTACAAGGCTCTCAAGTCCAGGCAAGCAAGCACCCCATTAAAAGCGGGATCATTCCTAACCCTGTTCAGAGTTTGAATGTTAGACTCTGAGGATTAGAATGGAACCAGCTTTTAGAAATGTGAGGATTCCTGGTCAACCTAGAGAGGCAAAATTCTTTTTCCTACTTTCAAGGCCAACCCTCGTAGCTCAGTGCCTGGATTATGAAGCCAGACCACAAAGATGTTGATTCTTTCAGTTTGGGGAGGTGCTGAAAGGAAAGCAAGAATTTGGACATTACAAATTAGACTAGATCCACCCATATAGTTTAACATCAGTAAAACAGTGATACAGATTTACATACTATCCTTCTGCTTTGTTTAAAAAATACTTTCAGCCCTAACCGGTTTGGCTCAGTGGATTAGAGCGTCGGCCTGTGGACTGAAGGGTCCCAGGTTCAATTCCGGTCAAGGGCATGTACCTTGGTTGCGGGCACATCCCCAGTGGGGGGTGCGCAGGAGGCAGCTGATCGAAGTTTCTCTATCCCTCTCCCCTTCCTTCTCCCTTCCTCTCTGTAAAAAAATCAATAAAATATATTTTTAAAAAATATTTTCATATTCATGATATTTTACTTGGCCCCTTAGGAGCTGGCATTGGCTGAAAAGGTTTGCCTCAGTCCAAAAGAGAATGCTCTACCCCCGTGAAAAACCAAGCAATAGAGCAAATTGTGTAGTGACCTGTGGTCAAGCATACAAACCAAACCTGGTTGGTCATATGTCATAGATGCTTTAGAGCAATGGTTCTCAACCTTCTGGCCCTTTAAATACAGTTCCTCGTGTTGTGACCCAACCATAAAATTATTTTCGTTGCTGCTTCATAACTGTAATGTTGCTACTGTTATGAATCGTAATGTAAATATCTGATATGCAGGATGGTCTTAGGCGACCCCTGTGAAAGGGTTGTTCGATCGCCAAAGGGGTCGCGACCCACAGGTTGAGAATCACTGCTTTAGAGAGTTCTAGTGATTTGGGTATGAGGTGAGTATAAAGGACCCCTAAGATTTCTTTCAATCCTAATGTATATGAGGAATCCTTTTCATGGCAAAAGCACCCAGAAATAAAGTGATTAGTGACTTTCCCCTAGTCACACAAGTAGACACTCCAACTCCTAGCATACTTTCTACCAGATGATCACCAGTCAACTCAATCCCATGAGTTTGCAGGAGGAAACTGGCATTGCCCTAAAATAAGATAATGGCCACAAATAAGAGGCTCAACATCTGATAGATATGTTTCCACATATTGTGCAAGATGATCAGTTTAGTGTAGGTTCAACATTAGACTGAGACTGTTTCATAAACTTCTGAAAGCCAATATAAAGAATATCTCAAAGTTAATACATTCTAGAACACTATATTCCAATATTTGGTATAACTGGATTAAACTAATAATTCCACTGCTAGCTTCATAATCAAACATAATGACGGCACTTATTTTTCCCATAGTCTCATACTTTGACTATGGGAAAAACAAGAATTTTTTTATCATAAAGATCACAACCTTACATAATGCTCTTCCTTGAATAATA
>NW_005876031.1:0-10738 GCF_000147115.1 Myotis lucifugus | reverse complement strand
GAGTCTCTTGGTCTGAGAACAGACACAGCATATTTTCTTACCTTATTATAACTTGTAGACATAACCTGTCAAGTCCCATGACTGTGAAAGATTTCAACCTTGACATTCCTGATACAAGGATTCTAGTGTGAAGCCATCAAGGTTAGCACCAAGAGTACTAAGCCACATTGGCCTCAGGGCCCCTGATACCATGTGTTCTCTGTGACCTGTCAACCTCTAGTATCGCCGGGTCCCTAAGCATTCTCTACCGGCAGCCCGAAGGATCTTTTGAAAATGTAAATATGATCCTGTCTCTTATGAAAACTAACAGTGGTCTCCGATGGCCTTTAGAAATGAGTCCCAAGTCCTTAGCGTGTCCGTCCAGGCCCTCCATGATCTGACCTTAGCTTCTTTTGTAGTCTTGTCTCTCCCTTACCCCTTTTCTGTTGTCACTCTTTGAGATCCTCATAGGCATCACACTCTCCCACCCCAGCTTAGAAGTTCCAGTCAAGGGCACATGCCAAGGTTGTTGGCTACATCCCCAATAGGGGTTATGCAGGAGGCAGCCCATCAATGATTCTCTCTCATCATTGATGTTTCTATCTCTCTCCCTCTCCCTTTCCCTTCCCCCCTTTTTCTCTCTCTCTATATAGATATAGATATAGATATAGTTATAGATATAGATAGACATATACACACACATTTCCTGGCCTGGCACAGGAAATTCATGCACATGAAAAGGGAATTAATTAGAGGAAATATTTTAATATTGCTATTTGCCCTTTCTTTATAATAGATGTGTCGGAGATGAAAGAAAATTAGTAAATTGTATATGAAAATCTTTCTCCTGCCAGAGTCTGGGGTGCACCGTGGGACCCAGAGTCAAGTCGCTGCCCACCCACGTGCACCTCGAAATCGCACAAGACCTAGATCCAGCTGGCCCCACCCCCCAGTGGGCAAGATCCAGACCCAGTCAGCCCACCCCCATCAAGCCTGGAGGGCAGGGTCACGGCCTGAGGTCCCCCATCAAGCCCCACAGGGTGAGGGATATGGCCTGAGGTGCCCCGACCTGCAGGGCACGCATCGTGGGTACTCCACACCAAATCCTGCAAAGGAATGAGAGGATAGGAGACGCGAAGAAATGGAGGCAAGACAAAGTTCTGATCAAGCCTCAGTTTTATTTTTACAGTGGGTAGAATTTATGTTGTTCTAGAGGGAGGGGGTGGGGTAAGGAGGTCCATGGGAGTAGCTTATCATTAAGGATGTAGGAGGGCTCTGGAATGTCGCAGCTGTGAGCTTATCAGCGGAGATGTAGCAGGTTTGTACTTAGGGTGAGGGTAGGCTATCTTTTAACTCCAGACCAAACTGCAAGGTTGTCCTTCAACTCCAGACCAAACCGGGAGTTGGCTTGGAGGAGCCAGAAACCTATTATGCTGTAAACTGGAGATGCATGTGTGATTTATAATGGCTCCCAACAATTCCTCCCTTACCATTTAGTTAAGGGTGGGCATTAACCGACTGGGGGAGTAGTGACCTGGTTCCTCCCATGAGATCGGCAGATCTCACCTCTGGTGGCTCTTGGTATCTTTTGGGGAGGAGAGGCAGAGCCAACAATTATATATGTATGGATACCAACCTCTATGCAAACCAGGTGTGCTCACAGAGAAATCCAGAGGCGGTCGAGAAAATTTTGATTTTCTGTTTTGACCTTCCCTTGCAGTGCTTTGCCCTGCACCCAGAAGGTACCCATACCAATCCTCTATATAGAGTGTAGGTAAGCATTCCTCTGGCTTTATGCTGTCCCCGTGGGGAGGGAGCTCTGGCAATCATAATCACGTTCTCGGTCTATAGTAGCTAAACGGTGGTAGTGAACCTGAATGGGTTTGGCCAGGATGCTATCAATTTGCTGTTTGACAAAACTTGTCAGTTTCCTAAAAGCCCATGGACCAAAGGTTAAAATTAACAGTAAGCTGACAAGGGGGCCAAGTGCAGGAAGCAGGTAGGGGAGTAGGCCATTGAGTCCGCTCCAAAGGGGGTCTTCGAACAGCTCTCTCCGCCTTTTGACCAGATCTTCCTGGAGTTTTCTTATCTTGTCTCGGACGATTCCAGATTTGTTGGCATAAAAACAGCAGCGTTCCTGTAGGGCTAAACATATTCCTCCCTGCTCTGCTGTAAGTAAATCTAATCCTCTTCTATTTTGTAAAACTACTTCTGCTAGGGAGTCAATTTGGTCTTGGAGATCATTGATAGTACCTGAAAGAGCCTGAACATCATTAATTAATTGATTAGATAATTTATTATAGGTATGTAATGCGGTTCCTAATCCAGCTGTGCCAGTGGCCACAGCTCCAGAGACTCCCAGTCCTATAAGTAAACTAATAAATTGGACAGCCCGTTTACTGCGTCCAGCAATGTAATCAAGGCTGGGTAGGGGGACAGGTTCTCCCCCTGGAATAATATCAATGTCAGGGAGAATACTAGCCTGAACACATAATCCTGTCCAGTTTAAAGGTAGAGCTGTATAGGCCATATTACCTCCACATACAAACACTCGTCCAGGAGCAGGGCAAAGGGAGGAACTGTGATTGTGAACGGGAGAGCAATTAACAAAGCTAACGAAGCCTACATCTAGATCATAACTATTATTCTGGGGGAGTTTTTGTAGACATGAGGAAAAGTTGAATGCAACAGGTTGAGTTCTAAAGGGCAAACTGAGGGTACAATTACCATTAGAAGTGATGTTACTGATGTCATCTGAATGACAAGGGGCATAGGTGTACCTAGGGTCATACATAGCCAACAGTTTTCTGCAAGGGATGGATTGGAGGCATTTAAAGCACGGAGTGTGGCTTCTAAGATATCAAAGGTTTGGGTGTCTAGATCTACTCCTCGTGATTTAGGTAAGGCTAAAGGGTGATAGTGGAGGGGAGGATACATGTTTCTAATGAATTTTTCAATTTGGTTTTGAACTAGGGCTTCCCTGACTCTGTCAGTTGGTCCGCCACCATCCGATATGTGGATCGGTGCCTGTGGGGGCCAACAGACAGGTTTACCGATGGTGCCATGACAGGAGGCCTGGGCATATTTAGAATGTCCCCGACTCTGGGAATAGTCATACTCGCCTCCAAAAGAGCCGGAATAAGTCCTTTCTAGGATGGCAGTAAGTAATGTCTTTCCATCTGGGGTAGAACACTGTTGGACAGTGGAGTAGCAAGTGGAGTGCATTTGTGTAGTCATTTGGCAATCAGAGGGGCATGGGCCAGGTTTGCCATCACTAGTGGGGATGATTTTAGGTTTATTTATACATTTCCATCCCTGTGTAACTCCGCCTCCTATCGAAGGCGAAAAGGTTAAGTAGGCTGTTTTACTGCCGCAATCAGTTGATTGGGTGAATTTGGATGGGGGCGCCAATATGGTTCCGTCCTTGCAGTCACAAGGGGCTCCATAAAGTGCTTTTAGAAGTTGCTGTCTATTAGGTGGAGGCCCAAACCCACCTTGTGAAGGGGGGGGCAGAATTGCCAGGAGTAGTAGTAAGGTCACTGTCATGGTTACTGGAATTAAATAATATTAGCCCAACAAGGGCAAAAAAGTTTTCCACCGGGAATTAGGTTAGGGTTGCGTCTGCACTCCCAGAGGGCTAAGAGGAATATTAATAAAAAGCCAAAAAGGATTCCTATCCAAAAATACCAGGGTAGGGGATACCAGAGCATATCTAGGGGGGTGCTTACCCTATCTGACGGTATTAAAGGTGCCAACACCTGTGGAGAGAGAAAGGAAGATTGTTCTCAGGGACTGCTCCCCTGGAGGAGTGGATTAGTGTGGGTTAGGGGTTGATGGGTTTAACTAGACGCTCGGGTAACCATCGTGGCCCTTCTTCTTGGGTGTCATAGACACACGCAGAACCACGACCCCAAATGAGGACAGGGTCTGGACCATGTCATTTGGCTGTCATGGGGTCCTTCCACATGACTTTAGCATATTGTTTCTTTGTTTCTGGGTGCCATAGTCTGTCTGCGGCAGATTTTCCTTCTTTGTCAAGTTGGAGAAAATTTAGGATAAATAAGGCATGAGATAAAGTATTTCGAGGAGAACCTTTAGTAGGGTAGATGTTGATGGTTTTAAGTTTATTTATGGTGTTTTTAAGGGTTTGATGAGCCCGTTCTATTATACCTTGCCCTTGGGGATTATAAGGGATTCCAGTTATGTTTGATATTAAATTGATGACAGAAATTGTTAAATGCCTGTGAGGTATAGCCCGGTCCATTGTCTGTTTTTATCATTTGAGGTTTTCCTATAGTAGTTAAGCATTGGAGGACATGGGCTATAACATTTCTTGAGGCTTCTCCACTGTGAAGGGCCTGAGCATAGAAGGAGGTGGGCTTGTGACCTGGAAGAGACAAACTGTAACAAATGGTCTGGTGGGAGGGAAAGAAAACATTTCAGTTTTAACAACCTCTTATTAAAATAGGATTTTTCTCCTTAAAATTACCCCTCCCTTCATTAAAATACCAATTTATTTACTGTATTCAATTTGGCCTGATTGTTTGCATAAACACAACAAGAATGGTAACCGACTACCTTTGCTGGAATTTCATGACTGAATCCCAATGTGCCCCATAGGGCCAGGAAGACAAGCCATCCAGCCACCATCAGGCCTGCCTGCAGTATCTGCTGCCCATTGTCCTTGCTTCAAGGCCCTTCTCAGCAGCCCTCCTACTCGTTGCGGCCCAGAGTGCGTGGGGGTTCCTTGCTCCCCTCTACTCTGACCAACCGCCAGTGATGGTAGGGCATGGGCCTGACGCTCCAGTGCTAGCTATTTTCAGGGCTACCAAGAAAGATACCAGGTTTTCTCTATGGCACTCTTATTGGCTTCAAGTCTTCAGAGCTTAGACAGGGTTCCTTAAAACATGATACTCCAGTCAAAGTTTCTGGTTAATAAAACCACTATTGGAAACCAGTCTTATTGAATTTATGCAAAGAAATGTATTGCCATGACTCATTTAGCATTGCCAAATTTTGGAGGAATTACATAAGGAGAAAAAGCTACTGACCCGCCTTAAGATCTTCTGATTTTCCTTGCCAGTCCTTTTTATGGACTCTCCAGAGTTATAACAAACTCTCTCTGGCTTACTGGCCTGTACCATTTGATTAATTTCTTTTCAACATTTCTCTTCTCCTTCTTATCACATACACAACCTTTATAAATTTCATACTTTCAAATTAGCCTTTAAACCTTCTTTCTATGTCCTTTTAAAAATGCATAGCCATGCCTCAGACCTTCTACTCAGTAATTCCTTATTCTTAGAAACCTCAATCCTTTACAGCCAGTATTTCTTAGATTACTAAGAGCAGGTGCTTCTTCCCCCATGCAATTTCAAGTATACTGTATCAGTCTAATTTAGTATCGGGAGGGTTAAAGAGAACAAAATGGAGCAGAGAAAAACTTACTATGCTTAGCAGCTTGCGGCCTTGAGTCCAACATAGTTCAGATAAGTAAAAACACAACAAAAACTATCTCTCCCTGCTCTCCCTGCCGACGCCCCCCCTTTGCTGCATTAACCATTTCCTTAGCTGCTCTCCCTCCTAGATTTTTCCTTCTTTAAGCCTCAGAGGCTCAAATCCTTCTCCTCTTTTTCCACTTTTGATCTCTCTCACTATCCTCCTGTCCCCGAGCCTAGGGCTCCTCTATCTCAGCAGGCTGAGAGTCTACTACCCTATCTAGTGAATCCTACCGCCACTACCCCATCTCACACCCGCTCAGGAGCAGTTTTCAGCTCTCTTTCTGCCCCAGTTAGAGCAGATGCTGTCCCCTGACAGAGACCTACTGTAAATCTATCAGGAAGGGCAGGCAGATCGCAGGTCTCGGGACCACATGATAAAAATGCAGCAGTCCCTCTCCCTCACCCTACATAGGCTTTGACTGTGGGAAGGAGGAGGTATGTAAGAAGGGGGTTTAAATGAAGGGGCAGAGGGGGCAGACGTTAAGCGTGGGAAAGGGAAGTCCTCATTGTGATAATGAGCGGCAGCTTTATCAAGGATTTCCTGATCTTTAGGGGAAAGGGCATTATCCTGTGGTCCTTGGGTAAAGGGAGTTAGGGAGGGGTAAAGTTTCTGTGTAAGAGTGTTTGGTTTAGAAGGAGGATCTGAGCATTTTTTATCAGGGATTTCCTCCGGAGGACTAGGCTTAAGATCCTCAGGCATGTCAACACAGACGGAGGGACAAGCGGAGGAAGGACGGGATGAGTCCCGAAGGACGCTCTCGCCTGTGACAATTAGTTGTTTAACCTATAAGTCATGGGAGTGGACTTTAAGGTCATCATTAATCAAATTCCAATAACTGAAAACAGGGACAGGGATTTTTTCAGGGCCAAAAACCCGATAATAATCCTGTAAGGCATCACCTACATGCTTCCAACATCTAATATCAATAGTACCCTCGAGAGGGAACCAGGGAATAAAAGTAAAGAAGCTTTTTAAATCTTTCTTTCTAATCTTCGTGCCCTGAGGGACTCCCTGAGTCCTTCAAGAAGCCTTTTAAATCTTTCTTTTTAACCCTAAATCTTCGAGCCTTGAGGGACTCCTTGAGTCCTTTAAGAAACAGATCATGAGAACCCAGGAGTCGACAAGGAGACGAACCAGCGAGGGAGAGCAGCCAACCATTACCTCAACGGAGAGGCCCCTGTTCACGTGTCATAGGTCTGGATGTTGAAATTCTCTGCTGAGACTACTTCAGTCCTGTTTATGCCACAGGTGTGTTTTCCTACGTAAGCAACCGGTTGGTATGATCCGCCAACTCGGACCCCTAGATCAGAGCTCCCCAGATCGAAACTTGTTTTCAAGTGCCTTCCTCGGAGCTGTTTTCGCAGCCCACTCCTCCTACGTAAACAGCCGGTTGGTATAACCCGCCAACTCGGACCCTTGTGAGGCAGGTAACCTGCTAGGACCCTCAGGCATTCACCAGTCGGGAGTCAGGCACCCCATGAGTGCTCACAAGGTGGACGGCCTGTGTTTTTAAGTAGGCAAGGAGTTTTTCCGGATAACACTGACACAAGTCCTTACTGGTTTACTTTTGATTTTGGGTGGACGGTTTAAGCTTTAAAGTAGGCAAAAACACTTACTTCAGAGTCTCAGCTGGAGTCCCCATTTTCTCAGAAAGACCACTAAGACAAGGTGAACTCAGGGTTTTAGGAAGGAGTCAACCACGTGGAACGAAACCAAGGGACAAGCCTGAGTGATTCGGAGTTCTCTCCGCCAAAATCGGGTACCTTTCACTCTTCCCCGAAATGACAAGAGAGTGCTCAAAGTGGACTAGAGGCAGGAGACAAGGGGGGAGGCAATGAGGGAAGAGAATGCCTATCCAAAATAAATGTGTTCACTTACCAAAGTAGCAGGTCTGACTCGCAAAGCAGGTAAGCAGAGCGGCGACCAGGAAAAAAGCAGGCTGACTCACAGGGCGATCCCAGTGGCGCCAAGGGGAGGTCCGGCCGGACAAAAGGTGAACGTTCCTGAGGAGGATTGGAGAGGGAGACCGCGTTGGGCGCCAGTTTATGCCCCGACCTGCAGGGCACGCATCGTGGGTACTCCACACCAAATCCTGCAAGGTTGTCCTTCAACTCCAGACCAAACCGGGAGTTGGCTTGGAGGAGCCAGAAACCTATTATGCTGTAAACTGGAGATGCATGTGTGATTTATAATGGCTCCCAACACTGAGGTCCCCCATCAAGCCCCACCTGGTGGGGGGCATGACCTGAGGTCCCCCGTCAAACCCAGCCTGGCAGGGGGTGCAGCCTCAGGTCCCCTGCCCCACCCCAGTGCCAGGCAGCCTCAGGTCCCTGCTGATCGCTCATTATGGCTCCTTGTGGGTACCTTGCCTCTGCTGTGGGCGCAGCCATCTTGTGATGGCATGATGGCATGAGGGTTAATTTGCACATTACCACTTTATTTTATAGGCTATATACACACATACATTTAGTCTTACCCTGGCTGATGTGGCTCAGTTGCTTGGTCACTGTCCCTTGCTCTGAAAGGTTGCTAGATCAACCCCCAGTTAGGGTACATGAATGGGTTTAGGGGGATCTATCTACGGTGGGGGATGGGCAGGAGGCAGCTGTTCCACATTTCATCCATGTTTCTTTTTCTGCCTCTCCCTGTCTCTCTCTCATCTATAATAATAAAAGCATAATATACAAATCGACCAAATGACTGAGCAGCAGAGCAACCATCCAGTGTTGGGGTCCAACCCCAGCGGGTCCAGGGATCCCCAAAGGTGTGGACGGAGTCGGCGAAGAATGAATGACATGGAAACTGGGTTCAGTTCATCAGCATAGCGAGGTTCTCCCTCCAGGAGCTCCAGCGAAGTTCTGGTCAGGATCTCCAACCAAGTTCTGGTGCCATGTTCTCTCGCTAGGTTCTCCAGCCAGGTTCTCCAGGTTCTCCAGCCAGGTTCAGTCACCAGGTTCTTTAGCCAGGTTCTATCCAGGTTCTTTTACCATGTTCTGTCTAGGTTCTTCAGTGAAGTTCTGTAGCCAGGTTCTGTCCAGGATCTTTTGCCATGTTCTCTGGCTAGGTTCTGGTTAGGATCTGATGATGATGATCTGATGAGGATCACAGATGGCTCCTCTAATGGTAAGGCAGTAACAATCATTGACTCAATAACCCATGTTCAACAAACCCTAGAGACGTCAGCCCAGAGAACAGAGCTTTTGGCAGTCATTTATGCCTTTGAACAATTGCAACAGGTTCCCTTTAACTTGTACACCGACTCTCAATATATAGTTAAATTATTTCCTCATATTGAGACCGCCTCTCTCCCACAAGGAAGAACAGCCATTTTCTCTTTGTTAACTCAGCTACAAACTTACATTCATAAACGAGAAAAGGCTTTCTATATTGGACATATTAGAGCTCATTCCTGTCTACCAGGACCCTTAAGCGAAGGAAATTATCAGGCGGATCTACTAACTCGCCCAATAGTTTGTACAGCTCTAGAAGAAGCCCGGCAGTCTCATGCCATTCATCATCAAAATGCTTCTGCTCTCCGTCTATATTATCGCATATCTAGAGAAGCTGCTCGAAGTATTGTGCGTGACTGCGGCCATTGTCCTACTCATTTTCCTAGCCCTGCTACTGGAGTTAATTCAAGAGGACTTAGACCCTGTGACTTATGGCAGATGGATATTACTCATGTCCCATCTTTTGGCAAACTTTGCTATGTGCATGTTTGTATTGATACCTTTTCTCATGTTATCCTTGCTTCTGCACGTACAGGAGAAGCCTTTAAAGATGTAAGTCAACATTTATTCCAATGTTTTTCCTACCTAGGAATACCAAGGGCACTTAAAACAGACAATGGCCTGCCTATACCTCTAGAGCTTTTAAAAACTTATGCTCTACATTTGGCATCGCACATACTACAGGAATACCCTACAATCCTCAAGGCCAAGCAATAGTAGAAAGGGCTCACCAAACTATAAAAAAACACAAATTAAAAAATTACAAGAAAATGAGTTTAAATATTCCTCTCCTCATCATGTTCTACAACATACTCTATTTGTAATTAATATACTAAATGTAGATTCTGAGGGAAATTCCCCGATGTACAGGCATTGGAACCCTGATCTAACTAAACCTAAAGTCCTCGTCAAATGGAGAGACTTGCTTACAGGAGCCTGGAAGGGACCTGATATACTTTTAACCTGGGGGAGAGGATATGCTTGTATATTTCCACAGGACGCAGACTCACCTGTGTGGATTCCAGACCGTCTAGTCCGACCTTATGTCTCACCACCCTCCATCTCTACCTCATCCTAGCACACCTGACCAGTGCCTTTTTAATATGACTATTTGTTTGCTGGTTCTTTGGCCTTTCTCCTTCTCTCCTGAACACAGCCTTTTCTAGAATCTCCCTACCCTACTGTTCCAAGAAGGGCACCTCCTTTTTATGCCGTGACTAGGGGTGTCTGGTATATGTCCCACACATGGAGTTGTCTTGTGCCAAGAGCCTGACACCCTGGGCTGAGAAAGCCCTGTCCCGGGACTCTCCTTTGTCCTGTATTGGCCCCTCTTACCCTAGTGTCAAGGGGGACCCTCTTCTTACAATCCAATTGACTATAGCTATTGCCTGAGCTCTCTGTTCATGCTGAGGTTGAAGCCTCATGGTGGCTGGTACCATGGATCTGTCTTTAACCCAATGGCGTGAGCTGGGCCCTCCCTGGAGAAGAAACCTGGGTTCCCCAAGATATGTGATTAATGTCAGGGCCCTGCCAGCAGGTGAGGGGATCCCAAGGCAGTTGCTGGGCGTGGAGGCCACGGGGGCTTAGGCTACCAAGGAGACAGAACTGAACCTCATATCACCCTGCTTGGCCCCGGAGGATGGCTGGTTAGTCAAAGACGGGTAAGATTCCTCAGGGAGGAACAACCTAAGACAGGCACAGTCACAGAGGGGCCAGCAGGAGAGAACTTGGGGGTCAACAGAGGTGGGGCACAGATCCTCACCCCCCCCAACTATGCAGGGGCTTGAACACTTGCCCCTTCTGAGGGAGGTCTCCTGCCCCCATGGCTGCTTCCCGCTTCCCACGCCCAGTTCAGATCGGGACCCAGATAACAGAAAGAGACTTGGCCCAGCTCAGATCAGGACCCAGGAAAAGACAGAGACTGGCTGACAACAGCTGCCCTCTCACTGCAACAGGACTTGTTTCCCATTTCTACCTTGGACCACAGGGAAAGGGGCAGCTGAAGGAAAGGGCTGTGTCAGGATGCT
>NW_005876030.1:0-10739 GCF_000147115.1 Myotis lucifugus | reverse complement strand
TATGACAGTACATTATAACCCTATTATAATATTAAAATAGTATAATATATGCCCTAGCTGTTTTAGCTTGGTGGATAGAACATTGGCCTGCAAACTGAATGGTCCTGAGTTTGATTAAGGTCAAGGGCACATGCCTGATTTCTGGCTCAATCCCCAGTAGCGGGTGTGTAGGAGGCAGCCAGTGAATGATTCTCTCTCACATCACTGATGTTTCTACCTCTCTCTCCCTCACCCTTCCTCTCTGAAATCAATAAATACATACATATATTTTAAAATAGTATAATAAAATTTATTTATATAGTTTTCTTCTTGTATGTTTCCCACTACCACTTACAGAGAAAAAAATCAATCATGACATTTTTCTCTGTCATTCTCCTCTATGCATTTCACTTTTTGCTTTGAAACAATGTAAGATGCCACCATAATGATTTGGGGTTGGAAAAATGAAGTAATTTTATAAATTATACTGATAAAATTATAATTTTATAAATATAAGTTTATTTCCTATAAGCCTCACAAGCTCTTTTCCAGGGCTTATTCCAGTTGAATTCAAGGGCACTATAGATTGTTACATTTTTCTGTAGACACCCACCTACATTTGTCTCCAAGCCTAGTCTCCCTGACCAATAGGCAAACACAAAGCCTGGATAGAGTAGCTGACACTATACTGGTTTGATCAGGATGAAGACACCCTTGAGAATGACTAATTAAAGGTTGGGTTTACCCAAACTTCCAGACCTTTTTTGCCTGAACCACAGGTTTTTATTCCTCACATCCAGAATATAAAAAGAAATGAACTCAACATCATATCTCAGTCATTTTCTACTGTATTCCTAAGTCTTTAGGGTCTCTTTTTTTAATCACATTAGCACACACTTAAAGATATATAATTTTAATGATTTAGGTGTTTGTTTTTAGTCATTATTTTAAACTAGAGGCCTGATACATGAAATTATACAAAAGGGCTTTGCCCTCGCAGCCCTGGCCAGCCATTGCAGCCCCGGCTTCGTCCAGAATGTCGACCGTCTGGATGGTCATTCTGCTGTTCGGTCTAATTAGCACATTAGCTCTTTATTACATAGGGTGTTTCTATAATGAATTGATAGAAGAACAATCTTATTCTAATTTATTTTTCTATTTGTCTATATTATAGATCTGGCAACTCATTCTGTCCCTTAATCTATAAAAATAAAAGTGAAATATGTTCATTAGACCAGACGGCCAAAGGACCTTCTGGATGAAGCGGGGCTGCAAGGCCGGAGGCAGTGGCTAGGAGGGCCGAGCCCTTTGCATGAATTTTGTGCATTGGGCCTCTAGTTTATAAATAAAATGTTAATCCCCAAACCGAATTTAATGTTTTAAGAATAGTAATTAAATAAAACATAGATTATCATGTATTTGTGCTCTTCAATACAAAGTGAAAAACGGGAAGATAAGCAACAAATGTGTTACACTTTTTATAAGGATATTTTGATAGCCCTAACCGGTTTGGCTCAGTGGATAGAGCGTTGGCCTGTGGATTCAAGGGTCCCATGTTTGATTCTGGTCAAGGGCATGTACCTTGGTTGTGGGCACATCCCCAGTAGGGAGTGTGCAGGAGGCAGCTGATCGATGTTTCTCTTGCATCGATGTTTCTAACTCTCTATCCCTCTGCCTTTCTCTCTGTAAAAAATCAATAAAATATATTAAAAAGATATTTTGATAGAATAATAAATTTTATTTGTATTTTTTACCTAACTAATGAGTAGAGAGAGAACCCAATGAGTTTTAAGAATCATGAGAGAATCTGAACCTCGTTTTAAAGTTATGTAAACCAAAGCTCATGTTTAAAAGATCTCATTTAAATTCTGATTAAAAAAAAAGCTTATCATTGTGGGTCATTGACACTGGTTTCTTTTCAGTGCAATCACACTGTCTTAGTGAGATGCTTCAGGGGCATATACTGTTTGTACAAGTTTATTTACTGAAAGTGAGAGAATATTTCAAGCTGATAGCTTTAATTATTTTAGCTGATTCCTGTGATTGCTTTCATGGAAGGGCCAAAAGAGGGGATTGTCTGTGTTAATCACTCCTACTCATAACTTATATGTAGCTCTGAGGCATGCCCAGCTTAGAAAACTAGATTTATCTCTTTCAGAACATGCCAGTAAAAGAAGACATGTAAGAAATACAGGATATGAACATTTCAAGAACTATAGCTTGAGATGCAAACAAAAAAATTGTCATAGAATTCATAATATTCTTTTCGGTTGTTGTTCTTAATTCTCATCAGGGGATATTTTTCCCATTGCTTTTCAGAGCGAGTGGAAGGAAGGAGGAGGGAAGAGAAAGAGAGAGAGAGACATTGATGTGAGAGGGACTCATGGACTGGTTGCCTCCTGCATACCCGCTACCAGGGATTGAGCCTCCCATGCAGGCATGTGCCATGACCAGGAACCAAACAGGCAACCTTTCAGTTCACCACCCAGTCATCTGTCCTTCCTAATAGATTAGTTTACATCCTCCCTTCCTGACGCCTATTCTGTTAAGAATTCAAAATTTAAAATAATGGCTAACTTTTACTGAGTCCACACTGTTTTAGCACTGCCTTAAATATATTTAAGTCATTTAGTTCTTATGATAATCCTCAGTGATGTATATTGATCTCATTTCCATTATAGTGGTGAGAAAATAAAAAAAAACATATGGGTTAAATAACTTTCCTGAAGTCATACACTAAAAAGCATACAGCTGGGATAAAAAATCCAAGCACTCTAGTTCAGAGCATACACATGTACCAGCACACTGGAGTTCAGATACTATTCCATCCTAAACATCTTTGAAATGGTATTTGTTTTCTCTTTCTCTCTCTCTTTATATTATAGATTCCATAGAAAATCAACATGTATTGGTACCAAAATCTATTGCAGAAGAATAACATAGTAACTTGACTGCATTTGTTTTGTCTCATTACTATTAAATCTTTTCTCAGTAAACAGGCCATTATTTGTAGAGGATGATAGTAATTGTAATCACTGTTCCTGGGTAAGCATCTGCCTGGAAAATTTGTACTTAATCATCAGCTCTCTCTGCCTGACACATAAATGACTACTCTTCTGTGCTATTTATAATTCCTAGTACTCTCTAAAATTGTTCCTCTTTAAGCCAACCTAACCAGCCATTCTCTGATTGCTGCACTCTAAGTCAAACTATTCTCAATGAGCTTGTGCAGAAGTCTAGAGATAGTATACATTTTTTGAAATTAGAGTTCCTTTCCTTCTTGAGTTATCTCTTTTGCTGAGTTATTATGGAAGCCCTATTTCAGCTCAACCGGAACATAAGAGCAAGGTAGTCTCACAGTGGTCGCCTTCTCTTCCCTTTCTCAAGGGAAGGAGAGTTCCCACTTTTGGGTCTTTCCTGCACATTCCCAAGGTACCTTCTTCTTCCTCCTTCATTATCAGAAACGAACTCTTCTTCAAGATCCACCTGACTTTTGTTTCAACAAATATTTCATAAACACAAATTCTATACCAATAAAAAATGAATATAAAAATGGTAACTTTTTTAAGGGACATAAACGTTAATACGTTTCTTCAGAAAGAAAAAAAATCTAACTAGTTTAGGCCAAATTGATCCAACTTATATTAAAATGTGTCCCCTATTTGAACTCAAATGATGTTTGTATATTCAGTCTTATATTTTCTTTTATATAAATTTTTTGCTTATATTTGTTTAATATTGGGTGGGATAGACTATTTAGGCAACTATAAGTTTCTAAAGACCTTGTATTACACTATTTTGTATTCCTTTGGGCATGTCCTTAATGGTTGGTTGAATCAATGATTATAGACCTTAATCTCTAAGTGATTACCATCTTTAGTAAACAATGAACTCAAAGTATACTTCTGTATCCTTCCAGTGAAAGAATAGAATCATGTGAATGAAGTTAATACAAATTATAATAAAGTGTAACTATGCTGTTGGGAAAAGACTTTCACATACATGTTTTTTATTTGAGATCAGTAAAAACTCTGGACAAACAGGGTATAATGACCACTGTTAGCTTCATAGGTATTTGTGGTGGTGAAAGAGATAAAAATGGCTTTGAAATCAAATCTCTAAAATTATGGAAAGTATCCTTATGTTATCACTACTGTGGAGAAAATATTTATTTGTATTTGGAGCATCTAAATCTCATTAAAATAATGTCCATGGATATCATGTGTGGAAGAGTTCAAGGTGTAATGACATCAAAGGTGCTATGAAGTATAAAACATTACAGTGTTTCATGGATAGAATAGGGATGAGAATGTCATCATAAAAAAATTATTTCTATATATGTTGCTTCTTTAATATAAACCCACATGAATCCTAAGTTATTTGTCTGCATTGTCTCTAAAACAAGGGAAATTCTCAGTAATCAGAATATTATGTTAAGACTTTCTCCTTTCTCCTTTTTTGGGGGTGTGTGGGAAAGAAGAGATGTTAAATTTAGTGCTATATATGTAACCTTATATATATGACACACTCAAAGAAAATAGTTTTGTTACAACTAGATAAACCTTTATTTGAAAAGGCCACAAACCCTTGCTCAGTGAAAAACTTCAAATGTCAGGGCACTTTAAAACAGGCACATTATAAATAAAATCTATCATACTCTTTTCCTTGTCAGCTTGCAAGAATTTACTGATTCACCATAAACATCAACCCCAACTTGAAATGTGAAAATAAAAATGCCCTCATAGAGCAGTGATGGCGAACCTTTTGAGCTCGGCGTGTCAGCATTTTGAAAAACCCTAACTTAACTCTGGTGCCGTGTCACATATAGAAATTTTTTGATATTTGCAACCATAGGAAAACAAAGACTTATATTTTTGATATTTATTTTATATATTTAAATGCCATTTAACAAAGAAAAATCAACCAAAAAAATGAGTTCGTGTGTCACCTCTGACACGTGTGTCATAGGTTCGCCATCACTGTCATAGAGATTCAAAACAGACGCATGTAAGGCCAACCTTAAAGGGATAGAAAACATATTTCTAATTCTAGGCCAATATGTAACTAATTAAGTCAGAGTGTGCCAAATAGAGGAAAGATTCATTAATAATCTAAATAAGGAGAAGAAAGAGAAATGTTGATATAGTGTATCCTGGGAAACAATCTAGTCTAACCTTCGCCTTTAATACACGAAGAAACTAAAATCCAAAGAGAAAAGGTAATTCGTGCCCAAGGCCCAACACTGATTCATATCTGAACCAGAACTGAAAGTCAGGACTCCTACCTATACCCTAAGTCTCTAGATTATAGAGTCAACACATTTCCCCTTACTTTTTTCCAAAAGCAAGTTTCTAGGCAACAGCAGGAGTAGAGAAGGCTTAGGTTTGTGTGTGTGTGTGTTTTATTTTTATTTTTTTCATGCTGGTGTCAATGTTAGGAACACTCTCATGTCAGCTAGTGTTTTGATTTTATATCTTCCCTTAGAAGAAACACTATCTTTGTATGTTTAAGTGAATTGCACACAAAGAGAATTAGTGTCAAAGATTTAAACACAGGTCTTTTCAACAACGTGCACAATGCGCTTAGAAAAATTCTAAGAGAAAGGAATCCATGTGACATAGTGAAAAGCTCTCTTTTGAAATAGTTGCCACAAATTTTATGTCATACTTTTCAGGAATTATCACCTTTCACTGCGTAATTGCTGTTAGCAGTGGCCAAAGTAACTATTAAATAGTGTTTTTGACCTAATGCACACTGTTCCATAGCTCTGTAAAGTACATCGGCAGTATTTTCCCCCTGGAAATAGACATGCTCCTGATACATTATTAGAGAAATTACAATATGATAACAAACTGCAGATGATAAAAGATTACTTCCACAGAAAATAAATCCAAGTGCATTTTTTCTAAGTGAAATGTGATTATCCATAAACTGTGATAGTGCTGATCAATTCACAAATGGATAACTGAGATCTAGCTCTGCTACCAATTATATGTTTTAATCAGATCAAGATTAAATCACAGATTAGGGATTGAGAAAAATTAAAAGCATTTTACAATGAACTGGAGTAGACTATATTAAAAAATCAGATGTGTTTTCAAAGTTGCTATAATAAATCACATAAATAGCCATTTCGGTTCATTTAAAAACCAAAAGGAATTCTTCTACTTAGCTTAAAATCATCTAAAACATACATAGTATTGAACGAGTATTTTAATCAAATAAAATGTCAGGTACTTTTAAAATAAATGTTAGCAGGCTAAAGAGATGACAGACTGAATTTGATATGTTAGTAATGCAAAAGCATCTATGGAGAATATTGCTTCTAAAGATGATGTTCTAATCTATAACATATCATATTATATTAACACCTTTAAGAAATATTTACTGAGGTCTCCCAGATGTCAAGAATACCTGAGTTAAAAAATAATTCTCAACATCTCTGGTTTCGTTGAATTTACATATGCTAGTCCTATTTCAAAGGACTATCGGTATCTCTAAATGGTGTACATGGGGAATGCTAAGCCCTTTTTTACGAAGGACAAATTCTTCTCACTTTGCCCTTCTTACTATTGTCAACTCCATTTAAGATCCCTCTTCATCAGCAGGAATAGACTGTTTCTGTGAAAAAAGCAAACTGAGTAACACTAAAGTAAATGATCATTTCTAGAATCATTAAACCACCATATACCGTTTCCACTTTAGGGATTAGACTGCTACTGTACTGTTTATTCAGTTATTCATTCAGTCACCACATATTCATTGAATGCCTGCAATGGACCAGTCTCTTTTCTATGCTTTACTCAGAAAGCATTGAGCAGACAGACAAAGCTCCTCCTCTAAAGTAGCTTATGTTTTAGTGGGAAAGATAGAGTAAAGGTATAGAAACAAATAGATGTGAAAATATAGTCAGATGACGGTAAATGTTAAAGAAAATATAAAGTAGGGTCTTGAGTAGCAGGGATGCTATTGAAAGGAGCTGCAAGAACAGAGGCGGAGCATGAAATAATAAGAGGGAGTACATGGGTAAAAGGCACCCAGGCAAAGGAATGCAGAGAAAAGTGGCTGCAGGGAAAAGCAGGAAGACCAGTGTGGCTAACATAGAAAGAGCACTGCTGAAAGGAATGGTTTAGATCAGAGCTGTGGCCGAGTTTATAGAAGGCTTATAGGCCACGATAAGTAAGTTCCCGTGAAGAAGAGTAATGTCTCTACACATAGTGTGTGTGCCTGAAGGACATTGCTGTCAAGGAATAAAATATTGGTAACACAAATAAAATTATTCATAATGAAATTCAGAAACAGTGTTCCCTTTTTAATAAAAAATACTTAGCCCTAACCAGTTTGGCTCAGTGGATAGAGCGTCGGCCTGCGAACTGAAAGGTCCAAAGTTCGATTCCTGCTAAGGGCATGTACCTTGGGTTTCGGGCACATCCCCAGTGGGAGATGTGCAGGAGGCAGCTGATCGATGTTCCTCTCTCATTGATGTTTCTAACTCTCTATCCCTCTCCCATCCTCTCTGTGAAAAATCAATAAAATATATTTAAAAAAATACTTAAAATCTGTCTAGATGTAATTAACAAGCTATGATTGAGTTTATCAGGTTCAAGATACTGGGTTTCAAGTAAATATTGGAGAAGACTGTTTAATCCAGAGACGGGCATGGTTTAGTAATTACAATGCAAAAGGCACTTACAAAATGTTATAGTAGTAATCTATGAGTGGCTGGATTTTTTTCATCTCTTCTTAAGAGATATTAAGGTACAAAGAAAGTTATTTCTCTGAAAAATGAGAAAAAGCCAAATTACTTTTTTATGCCATAATTTTCCTGAAAGTAACCAAGGAAACAAAAATCCAGAGGGGCAAGCTCCTTCCAGGAGAGACAAAAGACATTAACAGCCTGGCCATTGACAATATAGGAGACAAGTGGCTTACTTCCCTGAAGGCTAGAAGGAACCACTTCCCATTTTTATGATTTTGCAAGCCCAAATGTGAGCTACTGTATTTGTTTGGAGTAAACTGGGGCCCCAGACTCAAAGGGAGTTAATATTCGATTGTAAACTATTGCCATGGGCCTCCACTGGGTAGCATAAAAAATTGGATCATCAGGGTATCAGGTAGAGCCCCCCTCAGTGGATCAGGCAAAGTGTAGGTGCAGGATGGCTACAGGGAGCAGGCACAATACTCACCTACTTATCACCTATGCAGTAAAAATCTTAAAAAAAAACAAAAAACAATCCGCAAGATTTAAAAAAAATTAATCCAAGTAGACCTTTATTTTACTTTTTCCCTCATGTTTGTTATGGTATAGATCTGTGATGTCTTATATGGTAGCTACTAACCACAAGTGCAACTAGCACTTTTTTTTTTTTTTAAATATATTTTATTGATTTTTTACAGAGAGGAAGGGAGAGAAATAGAGAGTTAGAAACATCGATGAGAGAGAAGCATCGATCAGCTGCCTCCTGCACACCTCCTACTGGGGATGTGCCCACAACCAAGGTACATGCCCCCGACCGGAATCGAACCTGGGACCTTTCAGTCTGCAGGCCGACGCTCTATCCACTGAGCCAAACCGGTTCGGCATCAACTAGCACTTTTTAAATTGAATTTATTGGGCTGACATTGGTTAAGGCTTTTATTGTTTAACTAGAGGCCCAATACATTAAATTCGTGCAAGAGTAGGCCTTCCTTCCCCTGGCTGCCTGCACCAGCTTCCCTCTGGCACCCAGGACCTGGGCTTCCCTCGCAGCCCTGGCTTCGTCTGGAAGGATGTCCGGAAGGACGTCTGGTCTAATTAGCATAATATGCTTTTATTATTATAGATAGCAAAAAACTTGTTTAATAAAGAAACTACATATTTAACAGAAAAAAATTGTTAAAGCTACAAGTTAAAGACACGTTGAGGGAGAGTCCTTTCTTAATCCAGTTTAAAGGAATTCATTTTATGTATCCATAAAACAAAAATTAAGAAAATTATTTTGAAGATTTTTGTTACTGACAATTATTGGAAAACTAAGTTGATTATGTTTTCCCATTGAAGAGCAATGTTGAAATGTGGGATTATATTCCTGTACTAGGATTCAGCATATAAATCACTGATATAATCATCAATATGTCATAAATGCAAAAGAAACAAACCCTAAAACTCAAGTACCCTAAAAGTCTATACTAATTTAAAATACCATTCCCAATTCTATTAAAAAGGCATAAATACATGGCACCTTTTTATTACAAAAGGCATTTCATATACTATAAGTGCACATTTAGTAAAAAAAATGTAACAAAGGACATGAAACTATTTACTATATCTAACATTAAGTAATCTTGTCATAGAATTTGGCACAGGACTCTAAAAAGTTATCCAGATATTTAAAAACCTTTTTTTGATATTTTTCCCTCACTAATTCTACAGGAATTTCTTCACAATATTTTCAAAAGAGTTGATGTAATATATGTCCCCTTTATTGTCTCTTTCCTTTCAATTTACTGGAATCTAAAATTGTAAGGGCTGCATCAGACAAAAGGCCATTCTGCCTAGTGCTTATTGATCTCGCTGTTATTAGAGAACCTTTTCCGTCATGAGAAGACTATAGAGGGAGCTACCTGGTCACTGGCACAGACTTAAGAAAACAATAAAAAAAAAAAAACAACACTGGAAAACACCGCCTTTGTGTTGAGCTGGCAAAAGGAAAGAGGATAAACTGATTTTGGTTATTTTCAGAGCAGAAAGCACTCTATAAAGTCAATCTGAGATTCTATCATTAAAGGTGCTTTTTCTATAAAGAAATCTGATTCAGCTAGATTAAATAAGTCACACAACTGTTTTCCTTTCACTTCCTCAAGGAGGTTTTCTGGACCTGGTTTTATGTATAAGTGTTTGGCAAATGGTGTTAGGTTATCTGGAGGTTTGAGGAACATCCTGTTTATTAACAAGAGCTAATTCAAGAAACACCCAATTAAGGAAAGCTGGTCACACAAATACCTAGGGCTGGAAAAAATTACTTAATCCTTTGCACTAACACATCATGATGGATACCTACCTATCAGTAGCAATGGGAGCCAGAAGCCTTGCTAACCAGGCTGATGCAGCAGCTGAGAATTCTTGCTCCAGTTCTTACTGACTCAGTGGTAGTTTAGGAATTACTGTGCACTAATCCTTGATCTGGCGCCTAGGGAAGGGGTTCTTGTGGTCTTTGGCACACCCTGTTGCAATCACTGCCTCCCTTGGATGTTAAGCACTCCACAGATCACTGCTCCTGCTGCAGCCCAGGCTTCTGACTTTGCAAGCGGCTTTGGGTGGCCTGCACCCCCAGGCACTGCTGGAACTGCTGCACTAATTTTTGTGTGATCGCTGGCTCTCTGCGCTGAGGTCTCCGCACAATTTAGAAGGATGCCTCTGCTTTCACCTCCAAGGCCTGGGTCTGCCTTTTTAGCTCCTTTCTCTCTCTCTTTCCCAACATGCTCAGGGCTAGCTCACTCATTGCTTCTCCAGTACTGCTTTTTCCTGGAGATGCCACCGTGGGCCTTAGCAGCTTTGCAGCTGGAGCGTTCTTTAGCTCCTCCTGTAATGTCTGCATTTCTCTGTCCCATTTCTCCTTTCCCAAATGCTGCTTCAAATTGGATTCCAGCTTTTCCTCCTCCAAGAGCTGTGCTTTAAGCTCTGAAGTGTGTTTCCCATATTTGAAGGCTAATTCTTGTCTCATTCACAGGATCTCACCACTTCCTTGGGCTTAGTTGTTCCCCTGATTTTTATTTTCCTT
>NW_005876029.1:0-10745 GCF_000147115.1 Myotis lucifugus | reverse complement strand
CCGGAGGATGAGGCCCAGAAATCAGGATTTTAAAAAGATTCCCAGGTGATTCTAATGTGCAGCTAAGGTTGAGAACCACTGAAAACCCATCTGACCTCACAGGATAGCTTTTCAACAAAATATATCTGCTTATCTGTGCTTTTCAACAGCTTTTCTTTCTTTCTTTCTTTTTTTAAAATATATTTTATTGATTTTTTACAGAGAGGAAGGGAGAGGGATAGAGAGTTAGAAACATCGATGAGAGAGAAACATCGATCAGCTGCCTCCTGCACACCTCCTACTGGGGATGTGCCTGCAACCAAGGTACATGCCCTTGACCAGAATTGAACCTGGGACCCTTGAGTCCGCATGCCGACGCTCTATCCACTGAGCCAAACCGGTTTGGGTTCAACAGCTTTTCTTGGGGCATTTGAAGTCCAAGGATCTTTCACGTGAACCCCCAGGATACCACCACTCTTAGAATGACACCCAGTTACTGTAGCTGGTATATCAAGAAGCACACTTTCTACATAAGATACGTGGAAAGACTGCTAATTCAACCTACAGCCCACAAAGTCAACCTCTAGAGTTTGATTTTCAGGGAGTCACAAAAGGAAATTCGTCACTTTTCTATGACCAGTATTCACTAAGAATCTCTGTCTTGTAACTATGGGGCTAAGATTATTGTAAGAATTGGAAAAGGACTCAGGGATTTCCAAGTACTCAAATCCCTCTTAAAAACCCACCATTGAGCCCGGCTGGTGTGGCTCAGTGGTTGAGCATTGACCTATGAACCAGGAGGTCACGGTTTGATTCGTGGTCAGAGCACATACCCTGGTTGTGGGCTCAATCCCCAGTGTGGGACGTGGAGGCAGCCGATCAATGATATTCTCTCTCTCTCTCCCTCTCCCTTCCTCTCTGAAATCAATAAAAACATATAAAAAACACTCCCCACACCATTGAAATGCCATTGCATAAGCAGTTCTACCTTCCTTGTCTCCAGAAACTGTTCTTTCTGCCAACTGATATCTCTTCCAGGAGGAAGCTAATGATCCCCTTCACGCTACATCTATTTTCAGCCGGTTGGGGACTACGACTGGATCCCATTTTTCCTGGGATCATAGGCAAAACTTGACACTTCAAAAGAAAATTTATGTTCTGAAAGCATTGTAGCAATTGGCTAATTTATATCAGCAAGTGCAGTTTTTTTTTTGTGGCTCAGAAGCATAGATGATGCTCTTAGATAGGGCCAAATTTGTTTGTATAGGTCTGTCTATGCCCTACATCAGTGATGGCGAACCTTTTGAGCTCGGCATGTCAGCATTTTGAAAAACCCTAACTTAAACTCTGGTGCCATGTCACATATAGAAATTTTTTGATATTTGCAACCATAGTAAAACAAAGACTTATATTTTTGATATTTATTTTATATATTTAAATGCCATTTAACAAAGAAAAATCAACCAAAAAAAATGAGTTCGGGTGTCACCTCTGACACGCGTGTCATAGGTTCGCCATCACTGCCCTACACCTTGCTCCCTGGAACCAATGTTCATATGTGTTAGGATCCTTCCGTTGTAAACAACATAAATCAATTGTGGATAACTGGAATGGTGTATTGGTTAATAGGGTAGGCTTTCCTGGGGACAAATGCTGACTCTCTCGCTTACTAATTATGTCGGACAATCAAACTAATCTCTATTTGCTCTCTGTAAAAGGAAATAATAGAAAGTCTACACACTTCATAAGGCATGTGAGGAATAGGTGGGGAATTCATGTGAAGAGTTGGGCACAGAGCAACTCTTCAGTAGATTTCAACTGTGATTTTTATTTCTAGCTGGCCTTCCTTGCATTTCTCGAAAGAATTGTTTGTAATCATTGAACAGGTAAATCCCTGAAAATAAATAAATTGTTTCTAAATAAACACTTGTAATTTGCAGTGTTGGCCCTTGTTGCATGAAAGTTGGAGCTTCTACTTGAAACCGTTTGTGTCATTTGGGTTCTAGAGTAAACAGACCCCGAGACAAGGTTTGGAGTGCAAGAGGTTTATTGGGAAGTAGTATCTGTGAAAGATAAGAGGGGAAAGAAGCGGGGTTTGTGATGTAGCTCTGACACCTGTGAAGGGAGAAGAGGCGGAGGCAGGATTGGGTAGGGAGAGCCTCAGACCATGATTCAGATTTGACAGAACCTTGGCCAACTCAACAGGGAGCTCCATAGCAGATTGCACGTCAGAGGAATATGCAGAAATAGCCAGGCTTTGGAAGAGCATGGCTTTAGCTTGCAAGTTAAGGCAGCTTAGTGCTTAGACAATCATATACTTGACAAAGTGTCCCCCCTGATATTTTGAGTACCCACCTGGCACCATACATAGTTATTTACAACATTATCAATTATATTGCCTGTGCTGCAATTCACACTCCTGTGACTATTTTGTACTGCCAATGTATAGTTCTTAATCTCTTTCTCACCCAGTCCCCCAACTTCTTCCCCTTTGGCAACCATCTGTCTGTTCTCTGTCTCTAAGAGTCCATTTCTATTTTTTTTGTTAATTTATTTTGTTCTTTAGATCCCACATATAAGTGAAATCATGTAATATTTGTCTTTCTCTGACTGACTTATTTCACTTAGCATAAATCTCTCTCCATCCATGCTATCACAAATGGTAAGGTTTTATTCTATTTATGGCTGAGTAATATTCCATTGTAAATATGTACCATCACTTTTTTTTATCTACTTGTTTATTTATGGGCACTTGGGTTGCTTCCATAGCTTGGCTATTGTAAATAATGCTGCAGTGAACCTAGGGGTACACATATTCTTTTGAATTAGTGTTTTGGGTTTCTTCAGATATATACTCAGAAGTGGAATTGCTGGCTCATCAGGCAGTTCCATTTTTAATTTTCTTCTTCTGTGGAATTCTATGTTATGTTTGCAGTCTTTGACTTCCTATACTGCATTGCTGCTCTTCTGCTCTATGTTGGTTACCCAAACCTGTATTGGGATAGTTGAACACTTCCCGTGGCTGACTTTGTTGTTACTCTTGTTGCCACTTTCTTGTGGTTGGTGAGCACTTCAGCCTGGGCTAAAGCTCTGACAGATATTAAAATAGCTACTGGTCACAATATTGTCCAGGGACTTTCACCCTATAATCTTCAAAGAATGATGTGTTATTTTGGCTCTGTGACTAGTATGGGATCCTTAACTGTATCTGTGATCTTTGGCTTTCTGGATATGATATTTTGGGGAGAAATACATGGTTTGTGTACGAAGAAACCAGCTTACATTGTCCATCAAATACTTCTGTTTCTCATAGCCAAGAAGGTATTTCATTTACTACCGGAATATAATTGAGAAGTACACTGTATTCAAAGTACGTCTATACTATGACCTGTGGCCAACATCTTCAGAAGCATTATTTGTTTCTAATAACAGAAATGGGCCCTGGCCCGGATGGGTCAGCTGGTTGGAGCTTAGTCTTGTACAGCAAAAGGTTGTGGGTTCGATCCCCAGTCAGGGCGCGTTCAGGAGGCAACTGATGGATCAATGTCTCTCTCTCTCTCTCTCTCTCTCTCTCTCTCTCTCTCTCTCTCTCTCTCTCCACTCTCTCTCCCTCTCTTTCTCTCCCTCTTCCTTCCCCCTCTCTAAAATCAATAAAACATATCCACAGGTGAGAATTAAAAAAAAGAAGTACCAGTAATGGCTTTCTAAGAAAACCAAAACACACACGCCACTTTTAAACCAGATATGTCATTTCATAAAAATGGAACTCCCATTTGGCCCACTTCTAGGAATATATCCCAAGAAAACAGAAACAGCAATCAGAAAGGATATATGCACCCCTATGTTCATAGCAGCACAATTTACCATAGCTAAGATCTGGAAACAGCCTAAGTGCCCATCAGCAGATGAATGGATTAGAAAACAGTGGTACATCTACATGATGGAATACTATGCTGCTGTAAAAAAGGAGGAATTCTTACCATTTGCAACAGCATGGATGGAACTGGAGAGCATTATGCTAAGTGAAATAAGCCAGTCAATGAAAGAAAAATACCACATGATCTCACTCATTTATGGATAATTAAGACCATTATAAACTGATGAACAAAAATAGATACAGAGGCAGAGCAACATCGAACAGACTGTCAAACTACAGCGGGAAGGCCGGGAGGGTTGGGGGGCGGGAAGGGGGGGTAAGAGATGAACCGAAGGACTTGTATGCATGCATATAAGCATAAGCAATGGACACAAGACACTGGGGGGTATAGGAGGCTAGGGGAAGGTCAAGGGGAGAAAAAAAAGGAGACGTATATAATACTCTTTGTAATATTTTAAGCAATAAAACAATTTAAAAAAAGTGTACCCTAAGAACACTCCTTCAATTCCTATTTCTGGCCACCTATCTACACCCACATTCATCAACTATCATGTCTCCATAATGTCGTAGAATGACATTCTCATCATCACCCTGATACAGCGTGGACTTGGGGGACAGCTTGGTGGGATACAGAAGCCTGGAGAGTCACTGGGTCGACCGCATGTACTGGTGCTTCCATGAAAGTATAAGTGGAGCTGCTGAGGGAGCTGGTCATTGAGAAAAGACAATCTCCGTGGCAGTAATTTGCCATGAACCCTTTGGGGGCAGTGATCCACTTGTGCCAACCCAGGTCTCAGAAGTTGATGAATGGCTGGTGATGAAGGCAGTGGTTCTTTTAAGAAGCGGTAGGGGCAGGGATGGCTTCCCTCCTTTTTGGGAAGAACGGTGGCATTGCTTAGGGTTGAGGGTCACCACCAGCAAGAAAGCATGAAAAGAACATCTTAGGCTGACACAGGTGTCCTCATGCTGAACTCTCACCCCAGAGTCTCTATGTCCTTTGACTAGTGTCTCTAGGAACAAGCCTAACTTCTAGGGCTTATTATTTTAATCCTTGGCCACATCCTGCAGGTTGAGGCCATGGCACTGACTGCCATGCTACTGTTCTCCATAGTAGCTGCACTAGTCTGCATTCCCACCACAGTAAATGAGGGTTCCCTTTTCCTCGCCAACACTTGTTCTTTGTTGATGAATTAATGATAGCCATACTGACAGGTGTGAGGTGATATCTCATTGTGGTTTTAATTTGCATTTCACTAATGATTAATGATGTTGAGCATTTTTTCATATGTCCATTGGCCATTTGTGTGTCCTCTTTGAAAAAGTGTCCGTTCAGGTTTTCTGCTCATTCTTTAATTGGATTGTTTGGGGTTCTTTGGTGGTGAGTTGTTTGAGTTCTTAATAAATTTTGAATATTAAGCCCTTATTGGATGTATCATTGGCAAATATGTTCTTCAATTTAGTAGGTTGTCTTTTTGTTTTGTTGATGGTTTTCTTTGCAAAAATGTTTTAGTTCGATATAGTCCCATTTGTTTATTTTTTCTTTTGTTTCTCTTGCCTGAGGAGATGTATCAGAAAAAATATTGCTGAGAGAAATGCCATGGATTTTACTGCCTATGTTTCCTTTTAGGAGTTTTATGGTTTTGAGTCTTACATTTAAGTCCTTAATCAATTTTCAGTTTATTCTTGTATATAGAGTAAGAAAATGGTTGTTTCATTTTTTTGCATGTGTCTGTTCATTTTCTCAATACTATTTATTAAATATACCATCTTTACCCCCATTGTATGTTTTTGCCTCCTTTATCATATATTAATTGACTATATAGGCATGGGTTTATTTCTGGGCTCTCTACCCTGTTCCATTGATCTGTATGTCTGTTTTTTTTATGCCAGTACCATACAGTTTTGATTATTATAGCCTTGCAGTATAGTCTGATATCAGGTAGCCTGACACCTCTGACTTTGTTCTTTTTTCTCAAGATGGCTGTGGCTATTCAGGATCTTTCATGGTTTCATAATAATTGTTGGTTTATTTGTTCAAGTTCTATGAAAAACTCTATTGTTATTTTGATAGGAATTATATTGAATCTATACATTGCTTTGGGTAGTATGGACATTGTAATAATGTTAATTCTTCCTCTCCCAGTATATACTTCCACTTATTTGCATCTTCTGAAATTTCTTTCTTCAGTGTCTTATAATTATTTCGTGTACAGGTATTTTATCACCTTGGTTAAATTTATTCCTTGGTATTTTATTATTTTGATGCAATTGTAGATGGGATTATTTTCTTAGTTCTGATAGTTTATTATTGATGTGCAAACATGTAGTGAATTTCTGGATACTTGTTTTGTATCCTGCGAAGTTACTGAATTCACTTATCAGTTCTAGTAATTTTTTTGATGGAATTTTTGTGGTTCTCTATATACAGTATCACTAGACATCACTCATTTTTGGTGAATTTCTTTTTTTCTGCTGAGTCCAGATGGGGCTTTAGAATACTTTTCAACAAATTCTGGAAGCAGGTAACATTAAGCAATCTGATCTGTCACGATGAGTTTAAATCTATATGCTGTTCTGATCTAGCATCTACCCAAGCTCTAAAGACTAGGAATGCATTGCTGTTTGCAGGAGCTAGCTTCATTTCTGTAAGAACATGCTACCTCCTTTCACTTTTGAATCCCGTACAATATGCATATAAATGCTTAATACTTCTAGGATGAATGAATAAAATAAAAGGTTTACAGAAGTATTTCATAAGTTGCTTCAGGTCACCCAGAAATTTTGTTGATTCATCAAACATTTTTTTTTTGAGATCTACGAGCTGGCAGATGAATCGAGTTGAATAACACAGACAAGATACCTATCTTCATGGAGTTTACATTCTAGTAGACATTGACAATAAAGATAATGAGGACAGATAAAGAACAAGAAAGTAGCAAGTAGTAAAAATGCTACTGGTGGAAATAAACATGACTTTGCGATAGGAATGATTGGAAGTATGGTTCTTTTTGTGAGGTATTCAGGAAAGTATATGAGAAGATGACTTTTTGTTGTGGTAAACTACACATAACATAAAATTCACCACGTTAGCCATTTAAAATTGTACTGTTCAGGAAGCTACACTTACCAGTACCGCAGAAGACCCCCCTCTTCCTCCCTTACAGTCACAACCCCCAGTGGCAATCTCTGTCTTGACTTCTAACAGCACACATGAATGTTGCCTAGTTTTTAACTTTATATAAATGAGACCACACAGTATTTACTCTCTTTTTCTCTGCTTTCTTTTGCTCAATATTATGTTTGTGGTATTCATCTTGTGTATAGTTATAGCTCTTTCATTCTCATCGCTGTGTGGTGTTCTGCCGTGTGAAAATACCGCCCTTCAGTGTGGTGTTCTGCCGTGTGAAAATACCACCCTTCATTTATCCCATGCTGCCGGCAGGTACTTCGGGAGTTTATGTTTTTAGCTCTTATAAGTAGTACTGCTATGATCATTCTTGCACATGTATTTGGTGAACATATGAATGAATTTATACTACCTGTATTATATATTATTTATATGTATATATTAACTATGTGGTATGAAATATGGATATATACTATAAACATATTATATATATGTGCATATGCATATGTACTTACTCATAAGTAGAAATGCTGGGTCACAGAGTATATATACATTCAGATTTAGTAGCTTGCCACTTGGTAGCTTTCCAAAGTGGTTTATCCATCTACTGGTAGAAAGGGTCCCAGTTAAGCTGTGGCCTGAAGGACAAAAGGGAATGGAAGCTGCCTGGAGATTTCTGTACCATCATCGCTCCACTACGCTGCCGAATATGTGTCCTTTCTTAAAGTGGTGAGAGTGGAAGGGGACAAGTCCTCCACCTCCTTTCTGCTGTGGCCTCCCAGTGACACGGCAGTGAGAGGAGCCTCTGTCATTTCGGTCAGACCCAGGGAGGCAGAAGATCATGACCGATGACTCAGCCTCCTCGGCTCCACTTCCCAGAGCTCCACTCACCGCATCAGTGAGCCTGGCACTGGGGGAGACATAAACACAACCATGGTGTTGATATCAGTTCTAGCAGAGAGGCCAAGAGCCAAAGCCCGAGAAGAGAAGAGAATCAGGGTAAAGCCATCAAGTGAAAACAAGGCCTCTACTGCTAAAGTAATCAGTGGTACCTGTTTCAGATTCCCAGGCATCTCTATGTTTTTGGGAGGTCTTGGGACTCAGGGCTTTGCCAGTTGTGTGGCCTGGGATGAAAACCATCAACTGGGTTGAAATTTAGGGCTTTCTTCGCAACAGAAATGAAAAGAGGCAACACAAGAAAAAAAGAAGAAGGAACTTGGCCACAGTTATGCCTATAAATGCTGTGTGGGTGTGAGGGTCTGCCTCTTGTCCTAATTCAGGAAGTATAAACAAAGCTGGTAGAAATGGGTCATTTTGGGAAAAAGTTTCCAGTGGAAAAGAGAAAAGTCTAGTTGCTTTGCCTTTCAGAGTTTCCTCAGTGTACAGAGAACTTCCTATGAACTTTCAGGTGCTCATTAAGTCCTGTCTTTGAAGAAAAGAAACAGCAAAAATGATTGGTGTGGCAAGGTGAGGTTTCCTTTTGTATACATGGGGCCACAAGTGACTCATTGCCCATCTCTATTTGGATTGCATGCTGTGTCTTTAAGGTGGCCTAACTGCCCTTAACCACAATGCCCAGAGCTAGAAGGGATGTCTTTTTTTTTCTTTAGTATGTACGAAAGATGAGGTTTTTTTATTTAAAAAATATTTTTATGATTTCTGAGAGGAAGGGAGAGGGAGAGAGAGATAGAAACATCAATGATGAGAGAGAAGCATTGATTGGCTGCCTCCTGCACACCCCACAGTGGGGATGGAGCCTACAACCTGGGCATGTGCTTTGACCTGGAATCAAACCATAACCTCCTGGTTCATAGATTGATGCTCAACCACTGAGCCATGCCGGCCGAGCAAGATATTTTTAATTAAACATATTTTTATTGTATTTATTGGGTGACATTAGTTAATAAAGTCATATAGGTTTCAAGTGTACAATTATATATACACTAGAGGCCCAGTGCACGAATTCATGCACAGGTGGGGTCCCTTGGCCTGGCCAGCGATAGGGGCTGATCGGGGAGGTGGGAGGTTGGCCGGGGGGAGGGGCTGCGGGAGGTTGGCTGTGGGAGCTCACTGACCACCAGGGGGCAGCTCCTGCATTGCGCATCTGCCCAAGGTGGTCAGTGCACGTCATAGTGACCAGACGACCAGTTGTTCGGTTGTTCAGTTGTTTGGTTGTTCGGTTGCTTAGGCTTTTATATATATAGATTATCTACATATTGCATTGTGTGTTTACTACCCAAAGTATCTCAGGATCATCATTCTGAATTTTAGTTGGGTGTTCATGTTTATAGATTAGAGTTGTAGATATAGAAAGTATTAAATGTTGGAATGTATATATCCTGTAACAGTTATGTGAATGTGTGTTCTAACAGAATATCTTGTATAACTCTTTATTTGTTTTCCCTAAGAGTTCTCTGGGAACATAAAAATTAGCTAAGAAATTCTTAACAGTTGGATTCTGCTTATATTGGTTTCCTTATATATAGGGATGAAGGATGAGAGCAAAAGAGAAAGCCCATTTAAACATGGGGCCCCATGTGGCCCAGTCTGTACGATGCCTACATTAAAATAAATACAAGTTTGACAATCGAAACTAATCACAAGGTAATTCAAATATTTACCAGAGACTTTCAAAGAATGTCAAAAGAATACCTAGCAGAAGTCTTTAAAATTATTTCTTCATCTCTTTTCCTTTCCCTACCCACTCTAAAGTTCTTCCCAAAGACTGTCAGCTCACCAAATTTCTTCCTCATCCCTGCATGCACTCATGGTTCTGGTCTTTCTCTTTTTGTTCTCCCAGGATAAGGTTTTCTCTTTTTTTAGTCTGTCTCTTATCTTCCAATTTTCAGACCTTTTACCCATGGTCCCGATTAGCTTCACTGAAGGCCTGGAGGCAAGCACACAGTCACAGAGAGGCAAAGTTGTGAACTCTTATACAGTAGTGCTTTTAGCCCCACCTGGACAATATTTTTTTTTTTAATATAATCCATACAACAGACTGTTTTCCAGCAACTAAATGGCAAGACTTTTTTTTTTTCTTCTTCAATAAGAGGCCAGGCCAACAGAGTTACCAAAATCCACATTTTTGAAGACTGGAGGAAAGGATGAGGGAAAGAGTTGAAATGTGGTATATGGTGAACAGCAGCACTGGGCAGGCGTGGCTCAGTGGTTGAGCATCAACCTATGACCCGGGGGGGGGGGGACGGTGAGGGGGAGCAGTCACAGTTTGATTCCCAGTCAGGGCACATACCCCAGTGTGGGCTTGATCCCCAGTGTGGGGCATGTAAGAGGCAGCCGATCAATGATTCTCTCTTATTTTTTATATTCCCATCTCTCTCTCCCTCTCCCTTCCTCTCTCTGAAATAGATAGAAATATATTAGAAAATATATGAATAGCACTTTCGAGCAGTTATACAATTCTGCCTAGACCTACTTTATTCCCTCCTCTGATGACATCACACATGCCGATAATTTTCCCTGGAAGCTCTGTTTCTTGATCTCAGGATCATATCAATAAGTCATCTCATTGGAAATTTACTTACTTTTGAAGAACAGAATTTCAAGCTCAAGTTTGGCATTTTTCTGCTATTTCATGTCTAATCCCTCCGGAAAACAGCTGGAGGGGCTGCCCCAAAGGAATGGGATAATTCCAGAAGCACAAGTCACAGCCTGGATCGAACACACAAGATGAGAGTCTCAACAGGCCACAGTCTTTGCTTCTAGAGAGTCCCAAAATCCCAAGGCACCTCGTCTCAGAGATAA
>NW_005876028.1:0-10749 GCF_000147115.1 Myotis lucifugus | reverse complement strand
AGAAGACTTAGCTAAAGGAACTAAGTCTCTGTCTCAGGAACCCTTGCTTTTTATTAACACAAATGGTCCTAAGGCAAGGTGGAGATATACACTTCAAAGGCTAGGGTTAGGTACAGAATCCATTGTCGGATTGGAAGAATTTGCTTATGACTGTTCAGGTGTTTGGCCAGTAGGAGGCAATAACATGTAGATTAAGATGCCCTGAGCCGTCTGGCAGCAAGCAATCAATTTAATGCATCCTTTCCAGGTTTGGGGAAATGCCCTCAGCCATTCCGAACAGATGACAACATATGTGACTCGGCCTTTGTTGAGTCCCCAATTTCCATCAACCTTTTGATGAAGCTCTTGCAATTATGACATGCTGGAATTGGCTTCAGGCATAAGTATGTCTCAAATATTGCATGGGACACATTTTCACTAAAAAAAATGTTGCTCTGAACCTTGAGAAAGAAGATACCTATTAAGAAGGGCTCCTGGTGGCTAACTGGGCTCAAATTTATAAAACAGAGCCTAGCAGCCATTGCTACACAGGGGCCTCTCATGCAAACTGCACTTCAGGGAGAAGCCTGTACTGAACTACCTGCCTCTGCACTAAATAGCCTGCCTGCACTGTGTTCCTGCCATCTGAGCCAGCCCCTAGAGAGAGTTCCTGGAATACTATTTCAACCAACAGGACTGAGACTTTCCCTGTCCAATTGAAGCTGCACAGCTACATCCTTATCTTTACTGACCAATCATAATGGCTCCATTCTGACCAATCAGGACAGTGAGGATTTGGAGTTCTCATCTGCATGAGGATGGACCAATCAGGGACCAGGGGTGAGGACATCTGTCTATACCAGTGATGGCGAACCTATGACATGCGTGTCAGAGGTGACATTCGAACTCATTTTTTTTTTGGTTGATTTTTCTTTGTTAAATGGCATTTAAATATATAAAATAAATATCAAAAAATATAAGTCTTTGCTTTACTATGGTCTCAAATATCAAAAAATTTCTATATGTGACACGGCACCAGAGCTAAGTTAGGGTTTTCAAAATGCTACACGCCGAGCTCAAAAGGTTCGCCATCACTGGTCTATACTAATATAAGACAGCTCCTCTCTGGCTTAGGAAGAACATTTTCTTTTCCACAGAAGACTGAAGTCTGAGCAGAGCAGTGCAGACAAGAGAAAAATAGAGCAGACCAGCTAGGAGTGGAGTACAGCAGTCTAACCAGAGAGGGACCTGGCCCCAGGGCCGCCTCACCCAGGGCCTTGTAACAGCTGTTTTCATAGCCTTGCTGCATCACAATTGAGCTGTTTGAACTGAATAAAGTTCTCTTCTTCACCATACTACAAATTGGGTATCCCTGCTGATATTGAATTGACACTAAAAGCTTTTGATTGATATCGTTCAACAGAAATTAAAATTTAACTGGGCATCTTGTATTTTTACTTGCTAAATCTGACTACTCGAAATGGGCATAAAAGAAAAAAGCATGGGCTTTGGCATCAAGATTGAGCTGACTTCAAGTCCTGGCTTTAGCTGTGTCCTTTACTAGCTGTGTAAATGAGCTGGTCTTATGAGCAAGCCTCTGCTTCCTCATCTGTAAAAGGAGAGATAAGAGCACTTGCCCTATGGAGTTGTTGTGAGGTTAAATGAGTTGATACATGGGAAGTGCTAGGCTTATATCAGGTGATTATTAATAAGGCCAATAGCAATGATATTATGAGATTTGCACACACTATTAATTCTGGGGGGGGGGGAAGAGCATTGACTTTATTAGGTGAAAACATTTGTAATGTTACATTTTTATGTTGCCACAACATAGAAAACTATTGCCAGATTTTGATGCAAACCTGGTTTTCTATGAATGATTAGTATGCAACAGAATCACCTGGATGATGTTAAAACACAGATTGCTGGGCCCCATTCCTAGATATTTTGATTCAATTGGTCTTGTGTGGAGCCCAAGAATCTGCATTTCTGACAGGTTTCTAGGTGATGTTACTGCTGTTGGTCTAGAAACCAAGATTTGAGAACCACTGATACATGTTACAAGGATTCTAGCTTTTTCTTGTTCTTGCCTCCTGTAGTTAACATGGTGCCAACTACTGGACATAATAGAAACAGACGCTTCTATTCAGAATAGAAGCTTAAATGAAGCATTTAAAAAAATGATTCTGAGGGTCCTGTCAAGATCTTATAAAGCTTTGTGCTTTTTATGAATTAGGAACAGGCAAAACATTTTTATTGTGACACAGACTAATAGTAAGAATTTTAAGTAAATACAACTAAGACTTTCCGTTTACAGTTAAACGCATAGGAGCTGTATTACCACTAATTAGCTGTACTGCTGCCAGTTACTGGTTAGTTTCTAGTTCCCTCAATTTCATGGCAGGAAGGAATATATCATGGCACAATAGGCATACTGAAGACTTTACCTTCGGGCCTCTATGTATTCATTTATGAAATGATAGGATAATCTCAAAAAGCATTCTTTAGAGAGAACCAAGATGGCGGCATAAGATATAAACTTGTATGTGCTGCCCCCCACAACAACATTAAAACTACAACTATAAGACTAAGCAGCTATCATCCAGAACCACAGGAAAGCTGGCCGAGTGGAAGTTCTACAACTAGAAGGAAAGAAAAAGAAAGCACATTGAGACTGGGTAGGAGGTGCAGAGGCACCAAGAACAGAGGTACAAAGGTGCGCGCCAGGCGGCTGCACCTGGGTGCGTGGTTTTTTTCAATTGGAAGGGGATACAAGCTCTCAAATGCACTAAACTCATTTCCGGCGAGACTCTGGGGTCCCAGACTCCTACAGGGAGAAACTGGACTGTCTTGCAGCAGGTCAGAAAGCGAGGGTGGCTTTCTTGCAGAGCTGCTCGCAGGGATCATTGTTGCTGTGGGGGTGCGGGACTCAGGGACACAGAGGGACTCTGGATGCGGAATCGCAGAGAGGCTGATGACAGCCATTGCTGTTTGCTCCGCCCTGGTGATTCTCTGAGACCCCGCCCCACTCAATTTACATCCCCAACCAAGCTATGCACAGCGGCGCAAAGGAATCACCTGCACTTTTGCAACCTAACCTAACAAACTGCAGCTGGGTCAGAGAGCTCCAAAACTTCCAAACCCCAAACAAAGAGGAGAAATCTGCTGATATCGCTGTAGCTCCTGCTGGGTGGACTCACACAGTAGTTGACTTGGAGATCCAGGAGCCAGATACCAGATTTCAACTCCTCAATTTCAATACCACTGGTCAGATACCAGATTTCAACTCCTCACACACTCAAGAAGCAGACTCAGTGAGCACCAAAGCCTCACTGAAGCAAGTCCTACCCCATTAGGGTTTTTCCAGCACAGCAGTTCTTCCACTGTAGACACAGTGGGTCCTCACAGTCAGCCAAAAATGTGGAGACAAAGAAAGATGTCACAAATGAAAGAAATGGAGGAAAGCAAACTAATGGAGGACATAGAGTTCAAAACCACAGTTATAAGGTTACTCAAGAATCTTCTACAAACCTCTGAGGAACTTAGTGAGACCTTCAAGGATCTGAATGAGAATGCCAAAAAAATGGAAAAGGACCAGTCAGAAATTAAACATATACTGACTGAAATTAAAAATAATATACAGAGATCCAACAGCAGACTAGAGGATCCTAAGAATCAAGTCAAAGATTTGAAATACGAAGAAGCAAAAAACACCCATCTGGAAAAGCAAAACAAAAAAAGAATCCAAAAATATGAAGATAGTGTAAGGAGCCTCTGGGACAACTTCAAATGTACCAACATCCGAATTATCAGGGTGCCAGAAGAAGAGAGAGAGCAAGGTACTGAAAGCCTATTAGAAGAAATCATGACAGAAAACTTTCCCTACCTGATGAAAGAAATAGACTTACAAGTCCAGGAAGCGAAGAGAACCCCAAATAAGAGGAATCCAAAGAGGACCACACCAAGACACATCATAATTTAATGCCAAGGCCTAAAGACAAAGAGAGAATCTTAAAAGCAGCAAGAGAAAAACAGTTAGTTACCTACAAGGGGTGTACCCATACGACTGTCAGCTGATTTCTCAACAGAAACCATACAGGCCCAGAAGGGAGTGGCAAGAAATATTCAAAGTGGATGAATAGCAAGAACCTACACCCGAGATTACTCTACCCGGCAAAGCTATCATGTAGAATTGAAGGTCAGATAAAGAGCTTCACAGACAAAAAGCTAAAGGAGTTCATCACCACCAAACCAGGATTATATGAAATGCTGAAGGATATTCTTTAAGAAGAGGAAGAAGAAGAAAAAGGTAAAGATAAACATTATGAACAACAACAAAGTGACAAGAAATAAATATCTATCAACAAGTGAACCTAAAAATTAAGTCAGAATAAACTGGTGAATATAATAGAAGCAGGGGCATAGAAAGGGAGTGGACTGACAATTCTTGGGGGGAAGGAAGTGTGGGGGGTGCGGGAAGAGACTGAACAAAATCTTATACCTATGGATGAGGACAGTGGCAGGGGGTAAAGGCATGGGGTGGGGTGGAAACCAGGTGGAGGGGAGCTATGGGGGAAAAAAAGAGGAACTTCTGTAATAATCTGAACAATAAAGATTTATTAATTAAAAAAAAGGCATTCTTTAATATTCTTTGATTCTACCCAAACAGAATTTGGCTCAGCTTAGCCTCAGAAAGATCACATTTAGAATGAATCTCTGTTCTCTGACATCACATAACCCTCTTGTGTATAAGAACTAACCTGAATGTTTTCGGGATTACCAAATACTTTTGCTTTTTCTTTCCAGGGTAAGATTTCTGTATCAGTAAAATAATAATGATACCAATTTTCCTTACAGAGTTATCTTAAGGACATAATACAAGTGGAAATAGTTGTGTTTGTTTTCTAGAGATGTCATACAAAATACCACAGGCTGGATGGGTTAAACAATGCAAATCTATTTCCTCACAGTCCTGGAGGCTGGGAAGTCCAAGGTCTAGGCATTGGCAGGTTGGTTTCTCCTGAGGCCTCTCGCCTTGATTTGTAGATGGCCTTCTTCTCCCTGTGTCTTCATGCGGTCTTTCTTCTGTGGTGTCTGTGTTCAAATTTCCTCTTCTTAAAAGGACACCAGTCATATTGGATTAGGGCCCATTCTAACTTATAACCTTTTTAAAGACTCCATCCCCACTTGTGGTCACATTATGAGGTACTGGGAATTAGGACTTCAACATATGGATTTTGAGGTGACACCATTCAGCCCCAACACTTGTGTTTAAAGTACTGTGCAAATATTGTTTTAGAACAGAATCTTATCTGCTTGGGTTTAATTTCCCACATTTTTAAAACAAATATGTTTTCATGAGGGAGTTCTGAGTAATAACAACTATAATATCCTGTTATGGTTTTTTTTGTATGTTTGTTTTTCTCTAACTCCTCACAGTCTACAGTTGAGGAGAGGTTTCTTCAGCAGCAAGCTACTGCAGTGCCAGGCCCTAGGAGAGGAGACCATCTGCATTTAAGAAGTGCAGTAGAAAGAGCATGGAGTCAGGCAACTGGGTTTGATTCCAACTCACCCATTTCTAATTGAGAACCTTGGATACAAAATCCTGTCTCTCTGGGTCTCAGTTTTCTCCTGTGTAAAATGGGGCTATAGCATGTGCCTAGAGTTGCAAGTAAGGGAGATACCCTGCATAAAGATCATTTAACAGAAGAGCTCAGTAAATGGTAGTCACACATTGTTCGCTCCTGCCTAGCCTCTCCTAAGGGGGAATGAATCCTGCAGAAATGCCTTGATGGCACTTTGGAGACTGTGTCACGTCCTTCTGTGAGGTCACTGCTGCAGTCCCTTCTTCCTTCTGAGTCACACTGCAGTTGTGGAGAGCAAAGAACAGCCCATCTCCCTCACCATTGAAGAGCCATGGCTCTCTCTGTAAGGGCCAGTGAGGATAATGGTTATTTCAACAGCTCTTCCATCATTGCAACCTCACGTGCTTAGCCCTGGAATTCCAACACCAGCACCTCACTAGACTAGCCACTTCTTAGAGCTCCCCCCAGGGAGATAATAAATGCTGTATCAGGTCCAACACAGCTCTAGAAGAAAACTTTAGAGAAAACCAGGCTCTAAAGAATATATTAGGTAAATTTTCCCAATGCCAGACCACCAGGCAGAACTTTGGGCAGTCTTAAGTTACTTTAACCTTTTCCCTATTTCAAAATAACCCAAAACACAGACTACCCAGACACTTTCTGGGTAAGCCTCTCTTAGGAGGGGAAGCTGTTATATGGTACTTAGGCAATTACAGTGTTACTTAAAATGTGAAACAACTAGTAAAGGCATCATGATCCAACTATAGTTATTTTTGTACAAAAAATTTCCAATCTAATGTTTATATATCCATATACATTTTTATTTTTTATTTTTTTAAAATATATTTTATTGATTTTTTACAGAGAGGAAGGGAGAGAGATAGAGAGTTAGAAACATCGATGAGAGAGAAACATCGATCAGCTGCCTCCTGCACATCCCCCACTGGGGATGTGCCCGCAACCCAGGTACATGCCCTTGACCGGAATCAAACCCGGGACCCTTCAGTCCCCAGGCCGATGCTCTATCCACTGAGCCACACCGGTTTCAGCATATATACATTTTTAAATAGGGTAAAGTTTGTACTCTGGAAATATTTTTATTATACTATTTTCACTGAATCTTAGCTATGAAACAATGTCTATATATATCATTTTGATGGTTGAGTTCTATTCTCAATCATCAAAGTAGATTGAATGGACAGAAATTTCTCCATTTCCCTATCTATGAGCTTCTAGGTTTAGGCTGCTTCTAGTTTTATAAATGATGTTGCAATGCTCACCTTTGTACATATATTTCCCACTCGTTCCTTCTCTTAAGTGATTTCCTTACAATAAATATTTAGAATTGGACATAAACATTTTATGTAAATTAGACTTTAAAATTAAGTACCCCTAATTTTGCTGCAAAATGATGTATGTGGTCTCTGAAATCTTCCATTCTCTATAAAAGACAGCTTCTCCCATCATGAAAACCTTCAATACTGAGGCATAGGAAAGAGTGCCATCTGCTGCCCTAAAAGCATAACTTCCTGCAATTTCCTGCTTATTCCTGGAGAGCGTGACCAGACACCTTCCAAGGTCTGTTCTGCACCGAGGTTGGGTGTTAAATGACAATGACGGGAGAGTGCCCATTCAGTGAGGTCACATTGCCAAGTTACCAGGTCCAGGGTAGCCTGTATTCTCAGTGTTGAATGCAGCCAGGCACTATTTCCTACCTCCTTTGGGAACTGCCAAGTCCTATCAATTGGTCCATGGGAGTTTGTGCTGCAGGCCACTGTGCAACGATGTGCATTGTGCTCAGGCTGTTGGTTGTGCTCTCTGTCCAGTCTACCTTCCTCTTCTCACCAATGCAGATCTAACCACCCATGTCATTCATTGGATCAGTCTCCGGTCCAGCTCTGTGCTTTGGCCATATTCTCTACTTGTGGAAGGACTTTTTCTCAGTGGATTTGAACTCTGGTTAGCTTTAGAGTCTTACCTCAATGCTCCTTCTTTCCTGCCCAGGAGCCTACCCAGATTTTCATATTTCTGCAATGTCCCTTGTAGTTGCTACCCCACCACCTTCCATGACTGCTCTTTGCTCATTGTATGGAGTTTTCCGTATCAAAAAAGATTTTATGACTTGCCCCTGACAATTTTCCAGCATTATTTCTCATAATTAATTCTTTGTTTTGTGCACTTTAGGACAGCATTGTCCAATAAATATCTATGTATGTATTTTAAACTTTCTGGTAGCCACATTAAAATAGTAAAAACAAAACAAGTAAAACAAACAAAATACTCTAAAACAACAACGGGTAACCCAGAATATTATCATTTTAACATTTGACACACACATTTCAAGTGCTCAATAGACATATGTATTTCTAGCTCTAGGAGACTGAAGCTACATATCAGTTCCACAAAAACACATGAGTTATGTTTTAACCTCCGTGATTTGCATCTCTCTTTGCTGGGAATAAACTTCCTCCCATCTGGCAAGCTTCTACTCATCTTCAAAAACCTAGCATAAATATTACCTTTTCCAGCAATTCTTTCCTGACTCTCTACAAATTATTAATCTCTTTCTCCCACTCTGCATAGTTCATGCTTCTACTTTATTTCATTGCTCTCTACAATAATATAGTTGTTTGCCTTTATTTATTTATTCATAGCTTTATACTTGATTTTGAACTTCTTTAGGGCAGAGATGTGCATTTAGCATGTCTGTATCCTGAGAGTCAAGAGCAAAACACATTCTTGCCATTAATGTGCAATAAATGGATAAATGGACAAATACGTATCTATTAATCAAGTCACCATCACCTATACTGAATGCTATTTTTTTCATCCCCATGTCTCCTCACAAGGCTTTAATACAAGCCTGATGAAAGATTTACCTAGACAAGCCATGGTTTCTTTTATTGCTCCGTTTCTCTGTCAAACCAAATTAGAAGCAAAGTGCAATAACTGGCAGGAAGAGAAAAAAAGGTCCAGGCCTGATTTGGGATGATGCCTCCACACTGATTTCCTGGAGCTTCATGACAATTGGCTTTTCAGGTTCAACTGACAACACTATTTTAAAGTATTCACACTTGAATCATATTTTGAATAAGGTGTTTCCTTAGCAAAGCTTCTCCTTCACAAAAATCTGCTCAGATACATAACGAGGTATGGGGCTTGCCCTCAGTTATAAGTAAACCAAATTCCCTTCTTTTTGTTAAAGCCCCCTACCTTATGCTTCAGGAAGAAGGCTATTAAGGAGGCTGAAGGCAAGAATACTGACATAGTTGTTTTTGGAAAATATAAAATGGTTGCCTTTTTTTAAAAAAAAATATTCCATTTCTTTCATCTCATTTAGTATCTTTTTTAAAATGAGCACAGTTAAAATGATTTAATAAATGATTTAATTCCTGACAGCTTATGCAGGGAAGTAGCAATATGACAGATCTCACTATATATATCATACTATCCTACAGAGAATTATGTAAATTTTGCATTTGAAGGTATAAACCGCAAGGGAAGAAGCTACAGTAGTATGTCTAGATGTTGTTTTTCCTAAGTGGAAATTTGTTACTAAAATTAGGTAAAATATAGAAATGAAATATAATTAATATAAAGTATACTTATAGTAAAAATAAATATTAGCTCCTATAACTTAGTCTCATTATTTTAAATCTATACATATAGCTTTTGAGTATATCTATTTAATACATTGGTCAGTATAGATATTAAATATAATACCAGGGGTTAATGGCTTTTAGTTTCTATGAAAATGTTTGAGACTTGACAGATAAAATTTAATGGCCCAAGTATGAAAACTCATGTTAAGATTAAACTTAAGAATCTCTAGTTGTTTCAAAATCTAATACTATGTAAGTTTGATCTATATTTAATATTCATTAACATTTTATTGTATTTGGACAACTTATGTATTAAATTTCTTCAGTTCACAAGAATTTCTGAGTATGTGCCATGATTTCTGGATAATTGATGATCATAAATTAAATGAGCTAGTTAGTCTCAAGTAATTCAAAGAGCAATATTATAAAATATTATAAAATTTTTAAATGCTATTTTATAGCAAAAATAATATTTACTGTGAAATAGCTATATTATAATAGATTTGGAATAATGTGAGTTATAGCTTGAGGGCCTACAAGAAAATGGTCCTTTTTTAATTAATAGACTTTATTTTATTTTATATTTTACTTTATTTTATAATAAAGCAGTTTTAGGTTTATAGAAAGTTCCCTTATACCTGCAGACTCCCACAGTTTCTCCTGCTATTACCATCTTTTGTTAGTGTGGTACCCTTGTTACAATTGTTGAGCCAGTATTGTTACCTTATTAACTAAAGTCTATAGTTTACATTAGGTTTCACTCTTGGTGTTGAATATTCTATGGGTTTTGACAAATGTATGATGATATATATCCACCATTATGTATCATACAGAATAGTCTCACTGCCAAATGGCTCTAATTTTAAGATGCAGATATCTGCAATACAAACTTTTATTGTAGCTCTCACATGAGTTCTGCTTCTCATGGCCAATTAGGACTGTCCCATTCACCTGTGGTCTCTATGGGCATTAATCAATAACTGGTATGAATAACTGGTAGGGATTGGTCCAAAATTATGTTTCTCATTATTTTTGTGGAGGAGATTCTAAGGTACTATTTTCCTTATTAATCTTATTCTGCTTCTTTTTATCGTTGTATTTTTAATAGTTATCTGCCTTGGCTTAAAAAAAACCTTTTTTTCCATTTAGTAAAGTATTAATCAGTCTGTTTTGAGGGTGACTAATCTAATCTTCTCCTGCAGTGTGTTCCAGTGTTGGAGACTTAAAGTGCTTTTATTACTGTAAGGGTTATTATTGTGATTATGTTTATTCAGGGCATCAGTCAGGTGCTTGGTTTCCTTTCTTTTCCAGCTGCTGCCTCTGATGCTGGGTTCTTATTTCCCGTTGTGCTCCAGATTCATTTTCACAGGTTATTACTCACCTTTGGGTTTCCTTCTTCACAGTCACTCTAAAGACATAGAGAGTTACTTATTACAAAGCTTGTGGCTGTCTTAGAGTTCCCATCTTTCAAGATAATCTGACTGACTGTTTAGCTTCTGTTAGCCAGAGGGCCATAGATTGCAGTGGAAATAACACAGGACTTAAAAATCAGAAGTAGTTTCAAGCTCTGTCACATACTGACT
>NW_005876027.1:0-10756 GCF_000147115.1 Myotis lucifugus | reverse complement strand
CGGGGATGTCCGACTGCTGCTTAGCAGGTCCTGACTGCGAGAGATGCAGGCAAGGCTGAGGGACCCTCGCGTCCCCCGGTGCATGAATGTTGTGCACTGGGCCTCTAGCTCTTTATAATCAGTAACTGGTGGCAGTCCTTTGTTACCAGAGAATCAAAGTTCTCCTTTGCTGGTGGCTTTTGAGGTACTGCTGAAATAAGCATTTTCAGGAGCTCCCATGGAAGAAGGAGATGTGGACAACGGTTTTATTTGTGGGGAGTTACATTCTTCAGAATGCAGAGTCCGATTTCCCTTAAGTTAGTCATGAAAGAGGTGTAGCTGGGGTTCCATTAGAGTCAAAAGCAAGGCCAGTGTCCAGAGCTTCCGTTCAATGTTGCAGCCAGATCCAGTTCAGCATCAGTTAATTAAAGTCCATTAGTCCATTGTGTGGAGCCCCATATGGCCAGGAGCCACGTGGGCACAGGGAAGCACGTCCTTGCAAAAGGAGAATCAGGAGCCCAGGTGCAAAGACCAAGAAAGTCAAAACCAAGAGAGCACCCTCCTTTGTTTAGAACTTTAAATATTCAGGTTTCTAGCTCTTGTCGTGCCCATGCCTATTCTGGCCAATTATCTGTTCCCAGGTGTGACTGGCCTATAAGCACCTTTCCAGGTCACTCAGACCTTATTGGGCTTGTGTCTAAATTGCCTTTGTCCAGTCTCTTCCCCCATCAATCAGTGGGGGGGTGGGGGGGCAGACTTGCAGGGTGTTAACTTAGCAACGCTGTATAAATAACATGCCTATGTTATCTAGTCTCTTCTTTACTCCTTTCCTGCTACATAATAACCAGATTATCATAATGGTATCACTTTTGACATAATGGTATAAATGTCTAAGACAAAAGATGTGTGATGTACACATAAGGGTTGAATTTACAGTACAGAGCCTGCCGTAACAGAGACCAGATTTCCTGGTATGGTTGACAGCACCCCCAGGAGTCGGAAAGCCATGCCTGGGGAGAAATTTAATTTTTAAGCAGAAGGCAGAGCCTCCACTGGTTTTGGTAAGTACAGTGTAAAGGAGAAAAAAAGGCTGAAAATACAAATATAATTTCACATCCTGTGATTCAACAGTTTGAAAGTCCAACATTCAGACGCATTTCCTGGGATGAGCTTGTCCACTAGGAAGGCAATCAGGAAGTGTGTGACTCCAGAAAGAAGTCAGAGCTGAACAGTCACTCAAACCTTCCAGCTTAGTGACCCTTAGGCCACCATGAAAGTGAAACTCCTACCTGAACAGGTGCTTTTTTTTGTGTGTTTTTTTTTTTTTTTTGCAAAAATCCAAGAATTTATCAAGGCCACAAATGGCTTGCACCTTAAATAGAGCTATGCATCAAAAGCAACACTAGCAACAGCACTTTAAGAGTACAGAGCACTTTTGGTTACACACCATCACTGATAGGAGCTGCAGCTGTTTATCAAGAAGCTCAAGTACCACAGAGTGAAAGGACTCTTACCAAAGCAATGAGATATAGAAGTGCAGGTTCCAAAAGCTAGTTTGTTGAAACTTAAAAATTACAAAAGTATTTTTTTTATATTTAACAGCCTTTCAGTTAGAATTCAACAGGCTTATAGACATCTAGGATGACCAACAACTTCGGAACCACAACACTTAAATGCAAAGAACACTCCCCAAAGGAGCCTAAATAGGTGGTAAACATCACACACACAAAAATACTGCAAAAAGGAGTTCATACGTACAACTTACACCCCATTCATACCTTTCCCTCTTAAAACTAAACTATTCTGCCTCCAATTCTTCTCACTTGGGAAAAAGAGAACTCAGATGGATTTAATCATCAATAAGTACATGCATTCACTTGGGGATACACAGAACTAATTCATTATATATAAAATAGCAAAATAATCATCTGGCTCATTTAAATGATGATTTCTAGACTAAATGGAAAGTAGAAGGTGGCCCAGAGCCTGCCAGGAGCACAGCGGGAGGCTGGGCAGCAGGGAGGACAGCTCAGGCATGCTTCCAGCTCAGTGGTGGTGATTAGCTCTGTGGCCAGGTGCATGATATAAATACAAGCCACTCCCATTCTCATCCTTCACCAGATGGTGGAGCCTTTGGCTGCCTCACCTTTGGCATCCAGGGATGCATAAGGAAATTCCTGGCCACCCTAGCCTTCCTCCAGCAAACTATTCATTCTCTTCATAAACCCAGACTTTAGGGAATTCTATTTTGGTGTTTCTTCACAGTGGTATAGACGGAGATATTGCACAACCAGTGATTTTTCAGCCCTGATCTTGAAAGGATCAAGAGCAAAATTTGTCTCCAATAACATCCCTTATGAATAGGATCCTTCCATCAAAGCTCAGAGACAGCTTGCCAAACCGTTAAGTTTTTCAACAAATTCTTGTTAGATAAGTTGGTATATAAATAGTTATTGCTACATCTGTTGTACAGATAATGCACAGCCTGCTTATTTGAAGATTCTATACGTTTTCCTTCTTCTTTGGAAGAGATGATAACAGACTCTTTGCAGCAAGGCCCATAAAGAATCTTTGTTCTGTAGGCCTGCTCAGCACTTGTCCATGAGGTTCTGAAACTTGAACCCTACCAATGGCTTCTCCATCTCCTCATGGCTCTGGATCAGTGGGACTGCTCCATCATGAAGGCAGCTGAGCATCTTACATACATGATTCCTACATTATCTCTGTATATAAAACCCTAACATGCAAATAGAACAAACGGCGGAACAACCAACCAACCAGTCGCTATGACGTGCGCTGACCACCAGGGGGCGTGTGTGGGACATGGTGAGCATCAGCCACAAGGAGATGGTGGAGCAGGTGAGTGAGGGCACCAGACCAAGGCCTGGCACTGGTCCCTGTCATCGAAGCAAGCCTCTGGTGGTTACTGAAAATTCTTTGCTCCCGCACGCCAGGGTCCCGCCGGTTGCTTGCACCTGCTGCTGGTGCTGGCCCCGTTCGCAACCGCAGCTGGTGCCAGAGCCGTCACTCGCATCTGCTACCAGCACCCGGCACTGGTCCTGATCACTCGGTACCATCAGTGGGTGTGAGTGGCGGCTGCCGGCCTCGATCGCCCCTCAGGGCTTCTCCACCTCCCCCTGCTCCTAAGGAGCAATTGGGGCAGCAGCTGCCACTTGCACCCACTGACAGCACCAGCCCCAATCGCTCTGCACCATCAGCCGGTGAGAGTGGGGCCTGCGCCTTCAGCACATGGGAGCGGCAGCAGCAGGAGCGGGGCTGCAGGCAGACAAGGGACTGGGGGTTGTGGTAGGAGGGGCCAGGTGGGGGTGTGGAGGATGGGCAGAGACCTGCCCCTGTGCCCACCTCAGCCTTGCGGCCCATAGTTCTTTTCAAGGTGCAAAAATTCATGCACTGGACCCATAGTTTATTTATATTATAGAAAAAGTTCTTAAGTGTGGAATTATACAAATTAGTATTATTGCAAAGTGCACAAAAACACACCTAATAATGAATTTTTTATTATAAAATCATTAGGTAACTGGTGTTTTAAATGCCTTTATTGTGTAAAAATCCATGGTGTATTGTTAAATAGGTGTTTTAAAATGTTTTAATCAGACTGGAAAAATATTGGTTGGTGATTTTGTATTAATGGAGACAAGGTATTTTTTCCACTATTTTAAATAATGAAATATCCATTGTGTTTTCAGAAGTAAACTAGATTTGAACAATTTAAAAAACCCATTGTTTAAGCAGTTTACCATTCTGTAAAGAACTTTAATAATCTTTTACTTTTTTATCTGCAGAGCCACAATTAGATGGATTTGTTTATAGTTTATTTTGTGATTAGTCTGTAAAACATTTGCTCTGATTAATTATAAAAGCAAGTTTAACTGGACCATTAAAATAAGACTAAGTGATTTATTTACAGAAATAGTTTTGTGTTAAATAAGGATAATTTCAGTAATTAAGCATAGTATTAGCTCTGAGTTTCTTGTTAGCCAAGGTAACAAGGGAAATGATATGTGTTATATAATTTTGACTGCCTGATGAATTCAAGCATACCGGTATTGGGTTGGAGCAAATTTATTTTTTGACACTATATGCATTTACAGTAACTTATATTGATACAAAATGCTTTTGAAAATGAAAAAAAAATTTATACAGCTATGTGTATCATTAGATTCCATTATAAACAGCTAGCCTAATTCTATTATGAAAATGCTATTAAAAAAGATAATCATTCAACCAGAAGACTGATATTGGTGTTCAGTTTTCCAAGGGAACTCTATGGAATGAAGAATCAGTTTATAATTAAAAGGTGATTCATTTCAGGAAAGCAGTTTTCTTGAAAACACACCATAACAAAAATAATGGTTTGAGGTGCCTTTTATCTCTTTGCTCATGTTTTCCCCTAGTAATGAGGACAGATTCAGTAAAGCATGAAGTTATCTTGATGTCACCATGTTGACATACCAATGCTGCATTCAAGATAAGTTGACATTTACAGGGTCTCATTGTTAGATGTGTATATCAATGAATCAACAACAATTTTAGTAAAGATGTCAGACTGTTTTTCTGTAGAAACTAAGGAAAGCAATGTGTTCATGATATGGAACTGTGATAAGCACTGTTATAATAAGCACCACCAGCCATGATCTCTTCAGTCACGTGGATGTCACTGAAACATGATAACAACAGTTTCGGAGGAAACCCTGTCTGCATGACTAGAATCATGCAAACTGTGTTTCCCGAGAAACAAAATAGATTCCACTTAAGAATATACAGTGGTTCAAAGTGGGCTAGAGAACAAGGAGCTGACTGATGCATTCTCTAGGGAAGCAGACTTAATGACCTAACTATTAACACGCGCAGTAATTAGCATGCTAGCTATTTGTGAATAAATACCTGCCTTTGAAGTGCTTCAGGGCACTAGAGCATCCTATTCCCTAAACTAGTTTAAAGATTCCCTCACCGTATCTTGTTTATAACACTGATTTACCCTCTGTATGTAAAAAGAAGGAATTTTACATATAAAGATTAACATGATCCCAGGCCACACATTTCACACAGTGGATCAAAAATCCATGGCTTATCATAATAGAAATAGCAGAAAAAAATAAAAAGAAGAGATGAATAATTTTGGCCTCAAAGTAGAACATGTTTTGTTCTCTGCAAACTAATCACTTGCAACCCGTTAAGCTTTATGGAAAAGGAAATACACACAGCAGGGCACTTTGAGTGTATTTTATTTACACAGGTATCACAGCACATTGGGAGGGGGCACACATTTCCATATTTCCTCCTCCTGTTTTGAACTACATGCATTGCAGCCGACCTCGAAAAGCTGGCATAGTGGAAAGCCAAAGTGAGCCGTGGAATCGTGTTTTGTGACAACAGGTTGTGTGAAAAGATACCCAAAGGGACATTGCCAAGTGTGTTCTACGTGAACAAACTCTTCATACTTAAGCTTACTTCTGGGAAAGAAAAATTTCTCCACCTAATAAGTAGTCAGGCACCCATAAATGCTGAAAACCTAGACATTCTGGCCAACTTGTTTTCCTTCTTTGGTCTCTTGTTGACAAACGTGTTGCTTCACTTTACCAGTTTGGTGATGGGGACCTGGAGGAGGGGAGAGTCTCGGGGTGAATAGGGCTTGATGTGTTTGCTCTCTAATCAATGTCACTCAATCAGAGTGTGCAGCACAATTAGCATCTTATTATGGTGTTTGCTGTCTGCTCTTCTTGTGCTGCATAATTTGGTACTTTATTAAACCAGCTTAGGTTCTTTAGCGGCCTCATGCAGCACTCATTTATTTGGAAGTTACTTCTCAGAAAAACTCTAAAAGAGAAAACTCCAGTTGAGAAAGATAAAGTTATCTAGGGAAAACCCAAGTCCTCTCTCATTCAACTTGACACATGAATCTATCAAGCCAGCTTTGTCTATCTGTAACATGTCAGAAACAGTGAAATGGAAGAAGCTGCAATGTGCTATATGGTGGAACAGTTACATAGGCTAGTGGACAAAGGCATATTGAGAGCAGCAAAGAATAACAGCTGACAGTGGAGGAAGAGGCAAACAAGCTATAAAACCCAGGTAGGAGAACATTAAAGGCACACGTTTTCCTCGGGTACAATTCTCAAGAAACTGATTCTAAAGTGAGGGTTCGAAGTGCAAGTACTGACTAAGGAAGTGTTCCCTGGAGAAATGCTCAAGGGAATGGGGAAGCAAAACAAAAAGGGTAAGAAACCGAGCAAAGTATGATTTCAGGTCAAATTCTAACCTCAGCCTTACCTTGTGCAAAGCTATGTAGACTATTTTGCCCCCCAGAGTTTGTCCTTTCTCAAGGCAAGGAACCTCTGCCTGTGTGTCCCTTTATCTACTGGCGTAGGGCCACTGATAGGGGGCGGGGGGGGGGCAGTGGCAAAAGGGAGCTGGATCCTGTGTCCCAGGAGTCCAAGGAAGAAAGTCACCTATGCAAGCCACTCACAGCACAGCACACAGGCACAGTGGGATGGGGTCACAGTGCCAGGAAAAGGGACCTATGGGGATCTTGTTAGGCGCCAACTCTATCCATCTCCACATGTCTGGTCATTTAATGTCCCTAAGGATCACTGAAGTCAAGAATTATTCCTTATTTAGTATCAAGAACAGGGGCCTATGGGCAAGGAAGTTGTTTAGGGTTATAATGAGCAGCCTGAGTTAATTTAACTCAATAAAGGTTCACCCCTACTTTGGGGGCCAAAATAACAAAGTAGGTAGAGTGCAAAGACCATAGGACAGTGGTTCTCAACCTGTGGGTTGCGAACCCTTTGGGGGTCGAATGACCCTTTCACAGGGGTCGCCTAAGACCATCGGGAAACACATATATAATTACATACTGTTTTTGTGATTAATCACTACGCTTTAATTATGTTCAATTTGTAACAATGAAATTGGGGGTCACCGCAACATGAGGAACTGTATTAAAGGGTCGTGGCATTAGGAAGGTTGAGAACCACTGCCATAGGATTTAGAAATGAAAGATTCTAGTCCTGTCTCTGCTGCCCTGGATGCCCAGGTAGTCTCAGTGTGTGCCCTGAACTCACCTTGCTGACAGGAATGGCTTCTTTATGTGTATAGCCAATTCAACCAGCCCCATACAACCCCAAGAATCCACAATAAAGTGTCAAAAATGAGATAGTACCTAAAAACCCAGAGTCTGACAAACAGGAAATACTGAATAAATGTTGGATAAAAAAACATAAATGGCCTTATCCAATATTGCATTTGCCTGTTAATAACAATGAACCTGAGGGGAAAAGAGACACATATCAAGAGCCTGATGTATTTTCAGTGACAATATATGTTTTTCTTAAATTTCCGAAATTGTCCATAAACATATCAAGTTGCAAGCTTATAGCGTAGTCATTTTTTCTAATAGTTTAACTATGTATATATTAAAGTGAGTGATTGTTATTTCAATTGCCTACATATTAAAACTGTGTCAGTACTAAGTGGTTATAATTTTCCAGAGAAGAGTAAATAAATCTAGCAAAGGCATACTTATAAATGTTTTAGTGTCTATTTTTTTTATTCTGCAGCGTTGTGTAGAAAAAGTCTTCCTTTTCTAATGTATGTGTCAGTATTTTTCAGAAATATCCATGTTCAGATTTTTCAAGGCAATCCTGTATCTGCATAGAGACAGCTGAGATGATAATTTTAAAACAACAAACCCTAATCCCTGGTGACTGTACATCTGTGTCATAAAACAATCATAGAATCTGGCATGATTAAAAGGTTTGCTGATCAGAGTTCTGCAGCTGAGAGCCAAATGCAGGAGAGTATGGTCGAGTTTTCTGCCTCATGACTGCAAAGAAAGACTGGCACACAGGCCATAGGCAGTAGCGATTCTCTCACAATTTAGGTCCAGAGCCATATCGGATGAAGACAATGTCCAGTAGCAAACAAGTCCTTTGAAAACAGAGCTAAACACTGGAGTTTTCTGGCTGACAACATTAAGCCAATGTTTCTGATTTTACAAATCTGTGTTTAAAATGAAAATATAGGATGCCGTATTTTAGATAAACTGGAAAAGATTTGAAATAGTAAAGAATTTCATAATGAAAGTCTGCATGAAATGAGCAAAAATGATGACAGGTATTTTAACTAAACCATCTATATATATAAAAAGAGGAAATATGCAAATTAGACCGGGATTCAATAAGGGGTCATGAACACACAGGAGGAGGTTGCCCGCAGGTGAGGCCGGAGTGGAGACAGAGACAGAAATGGGGGCCAGTTAGCCGCTGCGCCCTGGCTCGGGTGGGCCCAGACACAGACAGGGACAGAGTGCAGGCCCGGAGAGGAGAAGGTGGACCCGCCTCCCGCGGAAGCAGCAAGGCTCCCTCCCACCTCTGTGGAATCTGCGCAGGTCCCTCCGGGTCCCCATGAGCCCCGGAGGCTTGCTTTTGCCTCCCACAGAAGCTGCACAACTCCCAGCGGTGCGCTGCAGTTCCCTCCAGCGCCCACAGAAGCGGCGGGCAGCCTACTGTGCGCGATATAGCACAATAGGCTACTAGTCAATAACAATAATAATGTTAAATCATTTGCCTAATTGCAAATATTCTCCAGAAAGAAATCCTGTCTTTGTCTTTGTCTCTACAGTCCCTGGTCCACAGTTGGTACTCAGGCAATACCTTCAACTGAATAAAAGAATGTTGTTGGAATGAATAAAGAAATGTACAAATGCAAAATGATTGTAAAAAAATCTAGGAATCATAGTAACTTATGCACTGATGTCTACAGAATACTAGAAGTTGCAACCTCATTACTATAAATAATCCGCCAGACCAGTGGTCGGCAAATTGCGGCTGGCGAGCCACATGTGGCTCTTTGGCCCCTTGAGTGTGGCTCTTCCACAAAATATCGACTTCTGTGCATGGGCCACGAAGTTTCAATCTCACTGTACGTGTTGTTCTTTTTTTTAATTTTTAAGTCTTTATTGCTGAAAGTATTACATGTCTCCTTTTCTCCCCATTGGCCCCTTGTAGCCCATCCCCACCTCCATCCCCTATCCCAGGCCTTCGCCACCCTATTGTCTGTGACCATGGGTTATTCATATATGCATACAGGTTCTTTGGTTGATCTCTTCCCGCCCACCTACCCTCCCCACTTTCCCTCTGTGATTAGAAGGTCTGTCCCATGCTTCCATGTCTCTGGATCTATTTTGTTCATCAGTTTATTTTGCTCATTAGATTCCACATATGAGTGAGATCATGTATCTTTCCCTGAATGGCTTATTTCTCTTAGCATAATGCTCTCCGGGTCCATTCATGCTGTTGTAGATGGTAAGAATTATTTATTTTTTACAGCTTCATAGTATTCCATTGCACAGATGTACCACTGGTTTTTAATCCACTCATCTGCTGATGGGTACTTAGGCTGTTTCCAAATCTTAACTATTGTAAAATGGACTGCTATGAACATAGGGGTGCATATGTCCTTTCTGATTTGTGTCTTAGGATTCTTAGGATATATTCCTAGGAAAGGGATCATTGGGTCAAATGAGAGTTCCATTTTTAATTTTTTGAGGGAACTCCATACTGGTTTCCACAGTGGCTGCACCAGTCTGCATTCCCACCAACAGTGTACTAGGGTTCCCTTTCCCCACACCCTCTCAAACACTTGTAATTTATTGATTTGTTGATGATAATCATTCTGACAGGTGTGAGGTGATACCTCATTGTCCTTTTAATTTTGTCTCTAGGATGATAAGTGACTTTGAGCATTTTTTCATATGTTTCTTGGCCTTCTGTATGTCCACTTTGGAGAAGTGTCTATTTAGGTCCTTTGCCCATTTTTTAATTGAATTGTTTGTCTTCCTTTTGTTGCATGAGTTGCTTAAGTTGCATGAGTTCCTTATATATTTTGGATATTAACCCTTCATCAGATGTATCACTGCTAAATATGTTCTCCCATACAATGAGATCTCTTTACATTTTGTTGATGGTTTCTTTTGCTGTGCAAAAGCTTTTTATTTTGTTGTAGTCCCATCAAAGTATTTGCTTATTTTATCCTTAGTTTCCTTTGTCCTGGGAGATGTATCTGTAAACATTGCTATGAGAGATGTCTGATATTTTGCTGTCTATAGTTTCTTCCAAGATTTTTATGGCTTCATGACTTACATTTAAATATTTTAGCCATTTTGAGCTTATTCTTGTGCATGGTGTATGTTTGTGGTCTAGTTTAATTTTTCTGCATGTATCTGTCCAATTTTCCCAACACCATTTATTGATGAGATTCTCTTGACTCCATTGTATGTTCTTGCCTACTTTGTCAAATATTAATTGAGAGTATTGGCTTGGGTCCATTTCTGGGGTCTCTTTTCTGTTCCATTGATCTATATGCCTGTTCTTTTGCCAGTACCGGGCTGTTTTGAGTACAGGGCTTTGTAGTATATCTTGATATCTGCTATTGTGATCCTTTCAACTTTGTTCTTCTTTCTCAAGATTGTCCCATATATTCTTTTTTGGTTCCATGTACATTTTTGGGATATTTGTTCTAGATCTGTGAAATATACTGTTAGTATTTTAATAGGGATTGCATTGAATCTGCACATTGCATTGGGTAATGTGGATTATTTTAATGATGTTGAGTCTACCAATCTGTGAACACAGTACATTCTTCCACTTGTTTATATCTTCCTCTATCTCTTTTTTCAACTTCCTACAGTTTTTCCAGTACAGGTCTTTTACCTCCTTGGTTAAGTTTATTTCCAGTATCTTAAATTTTTTTGTTA
>NW_005876026.1:0-10758 GCF_000147115.1 Myotis lucifugus | reverse complement strand
GGTGAAGAACATTATATTAAAAAGACTAAACATTTAAAAGAAATTGGATGTTTTTCCAGTCACACAAGAAGTTAGAAAACAATGAAGCAGTGCCTTCAATTATGAAGGAAAATAACTCCTAAGCTAATTAACATTCAGCAAACTATTTCCAACATATACAAATATAAGAAAGATACCTATAAAGAAGTAATATTACAAAAAATTTACATTCCATATTCTTGTTCTCAGGAAATTATTGAAGAGGTGTCCCCAAAATTGAAGGTAATAAAAGGCTCCCAAGCTCATTGTATGAGACCATCATTACAAGGGAAAGGAAAAAGACATTACAAGGAAAAGGAAAAGTATAGGCCAATAGTCTTAATGAGCATAAAGGCAAATATCCTCAACAAAATACAAGGAAAACAAATTTAGGAATACATTAATAAGATGATACATTGGTTCAATATCTGAAAATTGGTTCAATATCATGCACTCTTGGAATTGAAAATTGGTGAGACCACTATGAAAAATAGTGAGGGTTTGTTTGTTTGTTTTTGTTCTCAAAAAATTAACAAATGGAACTACCTCATGACCCAGCATATCCACTTAAGGGCATGTATCTGAAGAAAACCAAAACACTAATTTGAAAGATATATGCATATCTATGTTCATTGCAGTGTTATTTGCAATATCCAAAACATGGAAGCAACCCAAATGTCCATTATTAGACAATTGGATAAAAAATAGTGGTACATATATACAATGAAATATTACTCAACCATAAAAAGAATAAAATCCAATGGACACAGACACTAGGGGGGTGAGGGCATGAGCTGGGGGTGGGGGGCAATGGGGAAATAAGGACACATATGTAATACCTTAATCAATAAAGAAAATTTAAAAAGGGAGAAGATATTAATGACAATAAATTACTAAACACACACACACACACACAAAAGAATAAAATCCTATTATTTGTGGCAACATGGAGAGATCTGGAGGGTATTATGCTAAATGAAGTAACTCAGACAAATACAAACATGTGATTTACTTATAAGTGGAATCAGCAAAAACCAGACAAACAAAACAGAAATAGACTCATAGATACAGAGAACAAACTGAGTACTGTTAAATGAGTGTGGGGTAAGTGGGAGCTGGTTGAAAAAGATAGATGAACGGATTAAGAAACCACAAAGTAGTGATGGAGATGTAAAGTACAGCATAGGAATTATAGTCAATAATTTTGTAATAACTATGTATGGTACCAGATGGGTACTAGAATTATCAGGGGGTTCAATTTGTAAATTATATAATTGTCTAACCACTATGTTATACACCTGAAACAAATGTAAAATAACCTTTAAAGCCAAATATTATTGAAAAGTTAGAAAAAAATAAATATGAAATTAAAAAATTACTAACTAGCAGGCCAATTAACTACAATAGATAGATAGATAGATAGATAGATAGATAGATAGATAGATAAAAATGACTTGAGAATATTACCTGACATGTTTGACTATGATAAACTATATATAAAAGGTTTTGCTATTCTGGTGAAAGATTTGAAGCTTGATTAATTATAGATACCTGAAAACTAAACAAGTAAAAAGGTTTAATTACTAAAATTTAGTGAGAGAACAAAAATTGCACTGAAAGATATACACACATTGTATGCTGCATGGCTCAGTTATAAAAATTTGCATATTATAATAATACTAGAGGCCCAGTGCACAAAATTCATATACTCGGGGAGGGGGTAGTGGTACCTCAGCCTGGCTTGTGCCCTCTCGCAGTCCGGGACATCCCTCTCGCAGTCCGGGCTCTTGCAGTCCAGGACCCCTTGCTCCTTATCACCCGCCTGCAGAGGAGGCAGGGGAGGCTCCCGCCACCACTGCTGCTCTAGCCAGCAGTGAGCCCGGCTTCTGGCTAAGTGGCGCTCCCCCTGTGGGAGTGCACTTACCACCAGGGGGTAGCTCCTGCATTGAGTGTCTGCCCCCTGGTGCTCAATATGCATCAAGCGACCAGTGGTTCCGCCATTGGGTCGATTTACATATTAGGGTTTTATTATATAGGATATGTTCTGAACACTGATTTAATTTTGACTGGGAAAATGACAATAGAAGTATGTGATTATATTTATGCTCATGTGTATATAGATATTGTTATAAGTGAGCTAAAAAGGCGAGAGATAATGCCTAGAATTTAGGGAGTAAAAAATACTGTCATATGCATTTACATATAATACAGCAGAAATATGCAGGTAAGTAACATGAAAAACAGGTAAAAGAGTTCAAAGTAATTGCTTCTAAGAAGCAAGAATCTTGGGTAAATAGAGAATTGCACGTTTTAATAATGTAGTACTGTTTTGTACTTTTATATCTAGATTTGGATTACTTACCAAAAATAAAATTAAATTGTTAACATTAAGGTTTACTGTTGTATAAATAGAAATAGTGTATATATAACTTTCTAAATAAAAAATAAAACAGAAAAATTTGGTCAAACTGAAAACTGGCCAAGAAACAAATAGGGTAAGAAATTTTAGTAAATAGAAAATAAAAATAAGAATATATCTAACAATTTCTAGAATTATAATAAATGAAATAAATTAAGCTAATCAATTGAAATACAGAGGCTTTAAGACTAAATTTTAATAATCTGACACTGCACCATTAATACAATATACTACAGAAAGTTTGAAAATGAAGAGTATAAAGTGGTATCCAGGAAAATGTTGACAAAAAAGTTGTAATATTATTAATATTAGAAAAAAATATTATTCTAAGTGAAAACCACTAAGGAACTTATAATATTGACTAACCCTATAATTTACCAGGAAGACATTCCATTAATAAATTTATAAGATCCTAACAGCATAGCTTCAAAATGTATTATAAAAAAAAACCCGATAGCCCAGTTGGTGTGGCTTGCTCGACCTGTGAACCAAGAGGTTGTGGTTCAATTCCCAGTCAGGTCACACACCCAGGTCGTGGGCTGGATCCCCAGTGGGGGTTTACAGGAGGCAGCTGATCGATGATTCTTTCTCATCATTGATGATTCTGTCTCTCTCTGCTTCTCTGAAATCAATAAAAATACAAAACAAAAAACCTTTTTTAAAAAACTGATAAAACAATAGGGAGAAATTAGAAACACCAATATCAGGAGACATTCGCATATTTTTCTTGGATACTGACTAATAAAACAATCTATGGGTTAAGAGAGCTAAAAAAGTTACAAGTAAGAAGCCTAATCTGAAACTCTTACCTTCATACAGAGAATGTTCACTAATTTGACCTCAGAGGATGCCTCAACAAATTCTGAAACATTGATGTCATATAAATAATTTTAATGAACCACGATGTCATAAAATAAGAAATCAACCGCCCTAGTAGCCAAAACCTTCATTACCCCTCAGCACTTTATGAAGTACTGAACATTTACTTCATAAACACTTACATATACTTACTATAATATGCCAGCCATTATCCTAAGCACATTCAATATTGACTCCTTCGTTCTTCACAGCAATTGTTTGAGGGAAGCACTATATTCTCCACTTTTTACAAATAAAGAAATTGAGCCACAGAAGCATTAAGCAACTTGCCCAAGGCAGATAATAAGTGGCAAAGTGGGACATAACCCAGACATGCTGATTCTAGGACCTGAGCTCTTGACTTTTGTATCAAGTTTATTCCCTTAACATAAACTTCTAAAGAAACTATTAGTTTAAAAAGAAATAAAAGTAAAATTTTAAAAATACATGCCACCGCTTAACAAAAGCACTACACAACAAAAAAATCGAGGACCATCTGAAGCCGTTCTGAGAAAGAAACCTAACGTTATGTATTTACTATAAAATAAGAGGGGAAATAAATAAACAAAAAGAGCTTGAAATAGAATAACAAAACATTCCCAAATAAGGTAGAAACAAGTAATAATAAGTAGAAATTATTTAAAACAGGAAAGTAAATATAAAATAATAGAAATTATTTTTAAATTTTGGAGCTTTGGAAAAATTAATTTAAAAATAAAACCTCCAGCAACTGTGATGAATCAGAGAGATAAACTGAACAAAACCAAGAGGCTTTCCATCAAGGGGGTGGAGCAGGTAAGTGCAGTACACATGTCCTCCCAAGAACACATCAGAATAACAGCTAAACAGAACCACCGCTATTCAGAACCACCTGAAGTCTAGTTGAAGAGGAGTCCTATAACTAAGGATTTACAGAAGCCACATCGAGACTGATAGAAATGGAAATGCTGGGGGCAGAAATAGAATATTGGGGACCAGCTATAATTGTTAGAAATATGAATCATGCTCTGTTAACCGTGATTGTTCTGTTCTGTTTAAAGAAGGCACATTCTAACCTGGCTGGGAGTTGCATGTGGGGCCTGGGAGCTCCCCTGGAAATGCGACCCATCCTCTCCATCTGGAGCTGCCTGTTATCCTGGAAAGATGGACAACCTCGTTGCAGAAACCAGAGCCTCCAGCCCTTTGAAAACCCCCAGCCCTTTGAAAACCCCCAGGCCTTTGCAAACCCCCAGGCCTTTGCAAACACCCAGCCCACATTGCCTGTAAACTGCCCATTTTGCATACCCATTCTTATCCCCTTTGCCTGCTTCCCCACGCAATCTTTGTCTTCTACCCAATATAAGCAAGTGGCTTATGGTGGGGGCAGATTTTTGTGGATGATTTGCTGCTCTCCCATACTGCTAGCATTATTGGAATAAACGCTCATATATGATTCAACCATGTCTCTGATAACAGGCAGTCTAGACCAGTGATGGCGAACCTTTTGAGCTCGGCGTGTCAGCATTTTGAAAAACCCTAACTTAACTCTGGTGCCGTGTCACATATAGAAATTTTTTGATATTTGCAACCATAGTAAAACAAAGACTTCTATTTTTGATATTTATTGTATATATTTAAATACCATTTAACAAAGAAAAATCAACCAAAAAAATGAGTTTGCGTGTCACCTCTGACACACGTGTCATAGGTTCACCATCACTGCTCTAGACCCATTGATTGTCCAGTTTCAGAAACACGGAAAAGGCTGGTCCTACACCCTGTGTGGCAATGAAAAATCAGGAGGAATATCTCAGCTGTGATGGTCTCCCCTGAAAAGTGAGAGGCCCCAGGCCCACACCAGGCTCCCCGGCCCAGTGTTCTAGTGCTGGGAAGAGAAGCCCCCATAACTTCTGGCTGTGAAAAGCAGCGGGGCCTGTGGCTGAGGGAGGTGGAGGCTGCTGGAGTCCCAGGCTGCCTCAGAAAGGACCTGTGCAGATTACTCAGACTCCATCGCTTTCAGTTCCAACACCGGGGTGACAACCCACAGGTACCAGGGACATGCGGAAAGGCTCTGAACTGTCTGTCTCTGAGGGAAGGGATGGGGGAGCAGATTTCTCCCAGACAGAAGTGCTGGCAGAGGCCATTGTTTCCTGACTGAGCCCTCCCCCCACAGAGCCAGCAGGCAGGCACCACATCTGAATCTCCATCAACACAGCTAACACTATTTGCCTAAAGAGGTGATTCCCTGAGAGCCCTGCCCCAGGTGGGCCCCCCAACGCTGTTTCCAGGGGCTTTTTCATACAAGTGGCCTGTCTTTGCTCATGCTGTGGACTTTTCCAAAATCTTTCACAAATTAACAAACCCCAAACAAATAGCTTCTGGTCTCAAGGTGCCCCCTGCCACTAGCTAAGAGGCCCCAGGCAGGTTCCTCAGTGCATAGCTTGGCCTCTCCCAGACACCTCCAAGCCCAGCGCAAGTGCCAACTATTTACAGATCACTGTGCTTTGTACCAAGTGTAAATGGGCAGAGCAGAGGCAGTGGCAACCTTGGCCTGCAGCTCCTAGGAGGCCCCAGAGCCAGCAGACCTGCTAGATGGATAGTTTCACACGGAAGGACCACCCAACCACTTCCACGAGTGACACATTAAAGGGGTAAACTCATTAGGCACCAGAGAGCCCTGCTGAGACAAGTCCTGCTCCAAGGGGATTGGTAATATAATCAAATCAGTAATAAAAAAAACTCCTAATAAGTAAAAGTGCTGGATCGGAGAGCTTCACAGATGAATTTTACCAAACATTCAAGAAGAATTAACACCTATCTTTTTCAAACTACTTCCAGAATTGAGCAAGGTCAGCATTACTTGATACCACAACCAAAGATCTTACAGAAAAATTACAGGCCAATATTCCTGATGAATATAGATACAAAAATTTTCAACAAAATATTAGCCAACCTAATTCAGCAATGCATTAAAAAGATCATATATCATGATCAAGTGGGTTTTATTCCTGGAATGCAAGGTTGGATCAATATCCACAAATCAATTAATGTGATAAACCACATAAACAAAATGAAGGGTAAAAACTATATGATCATATCAATAGATACAGATAAAGCACTTGACAAAACCCAATGTCCATTTATGATAAAAACTCTCAGCAAAGTGTAAATAGAGGGAACACACCTCAGCATAATAAAGTCCATAGTTAAGGTTATACTCAATGGGGAAAAGCTAAAAAGTGTTTTCCATAAGATCAGGAACAAGACAAGGATATTAGTTTTCACCACTTTTTTTTCAACATAGTGTGGATGAAAAGGGGCCACATGCTGACCTGACTAGCTCAGGAAAGGCCTGCATGGCGGTCTTGCAAACTCAGACCTAAAGTCACCACAAAGGATGATCTGAAATTAAAATGTTTTAATTAAAAAGCAGCCTGTGGTGGGTAGTCATGTCTAGTCCGGTATCTTCCTGACAAAGATCAACTTTGATTTTAACTGAGCCTATTGTCTTTTGCATCTAGATAACATACCTTTGGAATGTCGGGGTAACTTGTAACTTCCCTTTTTCTGGACCTCTCAGGGCACAACCAATGCACCAGGGTGGCAGGGCAGAGATGACAAATTCCTTTATTGTTATTGTTATCATGTTAATTGTTGACTGTAAACTATCCTATGCCCACATATGTAAAAGAAGCATGTGTCTATCATTTTACTTTTTATCCAATCCCAGAGGTTTCCCTGCTTTGCTTTCTCCCACCTCCCTAATCTATCACCAATGGATTTCATGTAACCTATTTATGTCTCCTCCTTGGATGGCAATTTATAAGAATAGATGAAAGACCACCATTCTCTGGAGCATTGTCTCAATGCATTGAGATTCTACTTCCTGGCAATTGTCAACAGTTTGGCTCAAATAAACTCACAAAAATTCTTTACAGGTTTGACTGTGTATTAAGTTGACAATAGTATTGGAAATCCTAGCCACATCAAACAAGAAAAGGAAATAAAAGGCATTCAAGTTGGAAAGGAAGAAGTAAAACTGCCATTATTTGCAGATGACATGATACTATAGAGATTCCTAAAGATTCCACTGGGAAAAAAAAATTAAAAATGATAAATTAGTTCAGTAAAGTAGCAAGATACAAAATTAATATTCATAAATCAGTTGTCTTTTTGTACTAGCAAAAACCTGATATTATCAATAAATCAACAAACAACAAATACTGGAGAGGATGTACAGAAAAGGGTACTCTGTTGGCGGGAACGCAGATTGGTGTAGCCATTATGGGAAAAAAATTAAAAATGGAACTGCCTTATGACCCAGAGATTCCACTTCTGGGTATTTATTCAAAGAACTCCAAAACACCAATTTGAAAGAATATGTGCACCCTTATGCTCATTGCAGCATTATTTACAATAATTCAGATATGGTAGCAACCTAAGCATACTTTGATAGATGAGTAGATAAAGAATAAGTGATACATATATAACAGACTATTACTTGGCCATAAAAAAGAATGAAATCTTAACATTTGTGAAAACATAAATGGACTTGGAAGGTATTATGCTAAGTGAAGTAAGTCAGACAGAGAAAGAAAAATCCCATATGATTTCACTTATATGTGGAATCAAAAAAAAGAAATGAATGAACAAGCCAAACAGAAACACATCATAAATATAGAGAACAAAATGTTGATTGCCAGATGGGAGGGAGGTTGAGGGAAAAAAGTGAAGAGATTAAGATGTATAAATAGTCAGTTACAAAATTGTCACAGGAAGTAGAGTACAGCATAGGGAATATAGTCAATAATATTCTAATAACTATGCATCATGTTAGGTGGATACTAGACTTATGGAGGGGATCACCTCATTCTATACAACAAAAGGCTAATATGCAAATCGACTGAATGGCAGAAAGACCAGTCACTATGATGTGCACTGACCACCAGGGGGCAGATGCTCAATGCAGGAGCTGCCCCTGGTGGTCAGTGCACTTTCACAGGGGGAACACTGCTCAGCCAGAAGCCCTGAGTGGCAGGAGCCTCTCCTGCCTCTACGGCAGCACTAAGGATGTCTGACTGACGGCTTAGGCCCACTCCCCATGAGGGCTCCTGGACTGCAAAAGGGCGGAGGCTGGGCTGAGGGACCCCCTCCCCCACCCCCTGCACGAAGTTTGTGCACAGGCTCTAGTAAGTTATATAACTGTCTAACCACTGTGTTGTATACTTGAAACTATATAATATTGAATGTCAACTGTAATTGCAAAATAATTTTTTTAATTTTGAAAAAGACCAAAATGCTTATAATAACTGTAGTATTTTATATTGTATTATAATTCATGACTAAATGTAAAAGGTCAAGAGAGATGAGACATTAAAAAATAAATCAGAATGGAAAATACAAAATTGCCAAAAGACATAGATTATGCAATCCTCAATATATTTTCTCTTTTCAGAAAAAATAAAATCCTCTACTCCAGACACTTTTTTTCAGTCTTTTGCAGAGAAGTTTCAAAAAACTCAGTTATTTTCAGTTTGTAATTTCAATATTATGGTTTCCTTTCCTTTCTCATGGGTTGGAACTCCCTTCTACTTCTAACTTCAAATAGCTACCCATTTTAATAAAGCTACCAGAAAACCTGCAAGGAGCCCGGCCAGCATGGCTCCGTGGTTGAGCACTGACCTATGAACCAGTAGGTCACAGTTTGATTCCTGGTCAGGGCACATTTCTGGGTTGTGGACTTGATCCCCAGTGTGGGGTGTGCAGGAGGCAGCCAATCAATGATTCTCTCTCATCATTGATGTTTCTATCTCTCTCTCCCTCTCCCTCTCCCTTCCTCTCTGAAATCAATAAACATATATTTTTAAAAAAAAAAGAAAGAAAGAAAATCTGCAAAGAAGGGGTATCCACAAATAAGGCTTAAGATTAACTGATTATTATAAGACCTGCTCCCAGCTTTTAAGCCAGGGGTCCTCAAACTACGGCCCGCGGGCCACATGCAAATACAAATATTGTATTTGTTCCCGTTTTGTTTTTTTACTTCAAAATAAGATATGTGCAGTATGCATAGGAATTTCTTCATAGTTTTTTTTAAACTATAGTCCGGCCCTCCAACGGTCTGAGGGACAGTGAACTGGCCCCCTGTTTAAAAAGTTTGAGGACCCCTGTTTTAAGCCTTCCTTTAACTGCTCCCTAAGGATTTCAAAGAGTTCTAATGAGGTTATGTACTGCCTGTTCCCAAGCACTGATTAATATACTACATATCTATCTCTTAGCTTTGGGTCTCTGGCTCCTAATAGCTTATGAGCCTGAGTATTTCTATTTTCTGTTTTTTCTTTTTAAATATTTTATTGATTTTTTTTACACAGAGGAAGGGAGAGGGATACAGAGTTAGAAACATCGATGAGAGAGAAACATTGACCAGCTGCCTCCTGCACACCCCGCACTGGGGATGTGCCTGCAACCAAGGTACATGCCCTTGACTGGAATTGAACCCGGGACCCTTCAGTCCGCAGGCCGACGCTCTATCCACTGAGCCAAACCGATCAGGGCCATTTCTATTTTCTTAAGTTTATTTTTTATTGTTGACATTATTACAGGTGTCCCCTATTTTCACCCCACTTCCCCCCTTCACCCAGCCCTTGCCCCACCCCAGGTCTTCACCACACTATTGTCTGTGTTCTTGAGGTATGCATATAAATTCTTTGATTAATCTCTTCCTGTCCCCCCACTCCCCTCCCCTCTGAGATTTCTCAGTCTGTTCCATGCCTCTAAACCTGTTTTGTTTGTCAGCTTATTCTGTTCATTAGATTCCACATATAAGTGAGATCATGTGATAATCTGACTGGCTTATTCCACTTAGCATAATGGGCTCCAGGTCCATCCATGCTGTTGCAAAGGGTAAGAGATCTTCTTTCTCACAGCCACATAGTATTTCATTGTGTAAATGTACCACAGCTTTTTTATCCACTATCTCCTGATGGTGCTTGGGCTGTTTCCAGACCTTAACTATTGTAAATAACACTGCTATGAACATCTCTCATCTATAAAATGGGGGTAATACCACTGACTTAACAGGGTCATTAGGAGGATTAAGAAGAAAAAAAAAACTTGTTGACGTGTTCAATCAATGCTAGTTGACTCTGAATACCTCTTCTTTTTCCCCAGGTGCCACATTTTTATACCACCTACCCAGTGCCCCATTTCCAAAATCTAACGTTCCAAAGTAATGGCATCATAAAACGTTGAGCTATCTTGCTCAACTCCATTCCTTTCTTATTGAGATCTTATAGCCACCCATCATATCTCATGATAGACTATTTGATATAGAGATCATTTTGTTTGACTTACCTGTTAAAATAGGAAGCTATGCATATTTGTGAACAATTAGGGAGTTGAACTTGATGAGAGTAGTTATAAAATTATTGGTTCCTCTTCCCTTGATCCACACATCGATCAGTACAGCCCTATGATTTACTCAAATG
>NW_005876025.1:0-10760 GCF_000147115.1 Myotis lucifugus | reverse complement strand
ATTTGGGACCTCTCCCTTTGCTTCTTGGTGAGTCTGGCTAGGGGTTTGTCAATCTTGTTTATCCTTTCAAAGAACCAGCTCTTGGTTTCATTGATTTTCTGTATTGTTTTTTTTGGTCTCTATGTCCTTGATTTCTGCTCTAATCTTTATTATCTCCTTCCTTCTGCTCACTCTGGGGTTTTCTTGTTGCTCTCTTTCTAATTCTTTGAGTTGTAGAGTTAGATGATTGACTACCATTTTTTCTTGTTTTTTGAGATAGGCCTGTAGAGCTATAAACTTTCCTCTCAGGATTGCTTTCATTGTGTCCCAGAGGTTTTGGATTGTTGTGTTCTCATTGTCATTAGTGTCCAGGATGTTTTTAATTTCTTCTTTGATGTCATCGGTAACCCAATCAATATTTAATAACATGCTATTCAGCTTCCAAGTGTTTGAGTATTTTGGGTTGTTTTTATTGGAGTTTATTTCTAACATTATGCCATCGTGGTCTGCGAAGAAGCTTTTTATGATTTCAATCTTCTTGAATTTGTGGAGACTTTGCTTGTGACCCAATATGTGGTCTATTTTTGAATATGTCCCATGAGCACCTGAGAGGAATGTATATTCCGCAGCTGTGGGGTGAAGTGTTCTGAAGATGTCAATTAAGTCCATCTGATCTAGTGAGTCATTTAGGATTGCTGTTTCTTTGCTGAGTTTTTGTCTAGCGGATTTATCCAGTGATGTCAGTGGTGTATTAAAGTCCCCTACTATGATTGTATTGTTGTCGATCTCTCCCCTGATATCTTCCAGAAGTTTTCTTACGTATGTGGGTGCTCCTGCATTGGGTGCATATATGTTTACCAGGGTTATATCTTCTTGTTGTATTGATCCCTTTAGTATTATGAAGTGGCCTTCCTTATCTCTGGTTATGGCCTTCACTTTGAGATGTATTTTGTCAGATATAAGTATTGCTACCCCAGCTTTCTTTTCCTTTCCATTTGCGTGAAAGATATTTTTCCATCCCTTCACTTTCAGTCTGTGTGAGTCCCTTCTAATGAGGTGGGTCTCTTGTAGACAGCAGATGTATGGGTCATGTTTTTTTATCCATTCAGCCACTTGATGTCTTTTGGTTGGAGCATTTAGTCCATTTACATTTAAAGTTATTATTGAAAGGTACTTGTTTGTAGCCATTTCTTTTTGTGTGTGTGTGTGGGGCTGTTTTCTTTCTGAGCTTGATGTTTCTTCTTTTTACACCAGTCCCTTTAGCATTTCTTGCATGGCTGGCTTGGTGGTGATAAACTCCCTTAGCCCTTTTTTGTCTGTGAAGCTTCTTATTTCCCCTTCAATTTTGAATGATAGCCTTGCTGGATAGAGTATTCTTGGATTCAGTCCTTTGCTTTGCATCACTTTGTAGATTTCCATCCATTCTTTTCTGGCCTGATGTGTTTCTGTTGAGAAATCATTTGATAATCTAATGGGAGATCCCTTGTATGTTACTTTCCGTCTCTCTCTTGCAGCCTGTAAGATTCTCTCTTTATCCTGAACATTTGCCATGGTAATTATGATGTGTCTTGGTGTGGGTCTTTTCGGGTTCACCTTGTTTGGGACTCTCTGGGCTTGTGTGACTTTTTTCTTCCCCACCTCAGGGAAGTTTTCTGATATTATTTCTTCGAATAGGTTTTCTAATCCGTGTTCATCTTTCTGTTGTTCTGGCACCCCTATTATTCGTATGTTGTTTCGTTTCATGTTGTCCCAAAGCTCCCTTAGGCTCTCCTCCTGTCTTTTAATTTTTTTCTCCATTTGCCGTACAGTTTGAGTGTGTTTTGCTTCCTTGTCTTCTAATTCACTAATTCGGTCCTCCGCTTCTCCCAGTCTACTGTTGATACTTTCAATGGAGTTTTTTATTGAGGCTATGTCGCTCTTCATTTCTTCTTGGGACTTACTTAAGTTGTTGATTTTTCCATCTGTTTCTTCTAGCTTCTTGCATACGTAGTTGAGTTTTTCATCTGTTTCTTCTTGCTTCTTGAACATCCGGTGCATGTACTCTAGGAACCTTATTCTGAATTCTTTTTCCGTCATGTTGCATATCTCTGTCTCACTTAGCTGCTTTTCTGGCGAGTCCTCCTTTTCTTTCCTTTGGGGGTTTCTTTGTCTACCCATGTTTGATCTCACTGACATGACTAGTTGTTGAATCGTTCAGTGGTTGGACCCTGGGTGGCAGTGGCTGCTCCCTGGGTGGCAGTGGCTCCTCGGGCTGTGGTTGCTCCTTGGGCGGTTGTGGTAGCAGCGGCTCCTCTGTTGATAGCAGAGCCTCTGGTGGGTGCTGTTCACAGCTGTGGTGGCTCTTCTGGCTGGTGGAGGGAGGCTTCACACACAGCAACTGTTCCCCAGGCAGAGCGTATGGTGATCAGGAGGCCGCTGTTGCTTGAATCTGCTGCGTTGATTTAAAGGCACAAAATACACACAACAAGGCACAACATACCAGGCACTAAACACTATTGTATTTACGATAATACTAACCCCAAATAAAGGTGGCCACCCGAGCTAAGAGAGTTGAGAGATAAGGGGGAAAGAAGAGAAAAAGGTAGAAGAGAAAAAAGAAAGAAAGAAAAAAAGGAGTGCAAAAATGAAATTGGAAAAAGGGAGGGGAAAAAGAGGAGGAAAAAAAAGAAGAAAAAAAAAAGTAAGAGAGAAAAGAGAATGAAGTATAAAAGGGGAAGAGACTATTTATATGAGAAGAAAACTCCTATAGGTCCGCCACTAATACCAACAAATTACAGCAACAGATTCCTGGAGATGAATACAAACTACAAACAACCAATAATATCAAGCGACGCAAGGGGAAACAGAAACACAGAAATAACCAGGGGAGGGGGGGGAGAGGGAGGGGCAGGAAAAGAAAAAGAATAAGCAGTCTAACCTCACAAACAATCCTAAAAAAAACCCCAATATACTCGTCAATCAAGCAAACAACAATAAGACAATAGAGAGAGAAAAGAAGAAGAAGAAGAGAAAAAGAAAAAAAAATTGGATAGTGAAGGAAGATAAGGGAAAGGTGTATGAGGATTTAGAACAGGGGATCGGACGTAGGATATATAAGCAGGGTTAAATTTTGACAGGGGGTAAAAAGAATAGGGAAAATCAAAAGCTGGAGTAGGGTAAGAGAAACAGGACAGCAAAAGGGAAAAAGTGGGGAAGATTGTTTAGCACAGAGGCAAATTGAGGTAGAGAAAAATGTTGCTAAAGGAACAATGAAAATAGAATGGAGAACATTAGTCCCAAAATAAAATAAAGACAAAATAAAATGACACTTAAAAGAATGGTAAAATGGTAGCGGTAAAAATACTAGTTAAAAATAAAAATGTAGTAGCTGAAAGGGCAAAATCAGGTGATGGAGAAAAAGAAAAAAGAAAAACAGAAAAAAAAATGTTTTCTTAGTTAAAAGGAGAAAAAGTAATTTAAAAAAATAAAAATAAAAATGTGCAGTAATGCAGGTGCTTCAGATCTTCTACTCTTCTTATTGGCCCGCCCGGAATTCAGGAGAATGTTGAATTTCCCTCTGATACACTGCTCCTCCGTGTTGTAAGCCACAGTCCTGATTTTAAGGCCGGCCGTAAAATCCCCTTATTGCCTTATCTGTATTTACAGAAGAGTCAGTTCGTGGCTCTGCCTCTGGGTGGCAGTGTTTCTGGATTGACCTCCGAGGCTATAAGTTCTCTCCGACCAGGAGCTCTGTATTGTACCTGAACCAGCTCCGCCCAGAGCTGGTTCCCCAGGCGCCACTCCCAGCTCTGTTTCCCCGGCTCCCCAAAAAGAGACTTCCCCTACAAGCTCTGCTAGTGACCCCAACTGGGCAATCACATCCACTGGGGTCAACAATCAAACTCACAGAAGTAAGAGGAAGTGTGCAAACAAGAGCCTGGGAAGCTGTTCGAACTCGCGCATATGTCTGCGCGTTATGTCTGCGCGCGCTCAAGCCCCTGGCAACAAGTAGCCGGCTATCAGGGAAACTCTGAGGTAGCCCTTTTTGCATCCAGTCCAATTATGGGCTCATTTATTTATAGTGATACCTTCTGGCAGCGGCCCTGCGGGAGCCCTCCCCACTTGCGGATTACCCTGGCTTCTATGTGCGCGGATTTTGGAGTGCGCAGATTTCCCCCTGCGCCCGCGCGCGCGTTCCTTGCTCCAACCTGAACTGCAAACCGCACCTTTGGGGTAAGTCTAACCTTTCCGTGGAGGGGTGCAGGTCTCCGCTGGGCTCTTGTAGTCGCGCTGCTTGCGAGTCGTTGCCTCCGGGTTGGTAGGCGCTGGTTTAGTAGCCATTCTCTGGATGCCGGTAACCGGTAGCCGCAACCCAAGATGGCGCGGTCTCGCCGCTGCGCTGGCGCCCAGGGGGAGGTTTCAGCCTCAATCTCTAACCATCCGCATTTTTTAGGAGTTCTCTGTCTTTCCTGGCTGCAGACTGCCTCTCAGCTGAGCCTCCCCAGCTTGATCGGGCTGATTGTTACCCGTTTCAGCTGCTCGCCCCTATCTGCTCCGGGATAAAGCACCAACACATCCGTCTAAGCCTCCGCCATTTTAAAAATATGGAACGCTTCACGAATTTGCGTGTCATCCTTGCGCAGGGGCCATGCTAATCTTCTCTGTATCGTTCCAATTTTAGTATATGTGCTGCCGAAGCGAGCACAAATATCAGTCTTTTTAAATCTACTCTGATCTACTATGTTAAAAAATACTCTTTCAGTAATATATTTCCCCCACTCCATCTCGAAAGTAATATACAAATATCTGATAGGCAAGTACATATGCAAAATAAATAAATAGGCCAATTTTCAATAGTGCTAAATTAAAACAAGGCAATCTATATAGTGAGTGATGGAATGGAGGTCAACATTAGACAGAGATATAAGAGGCTCAAATGACAAGAAGAAAACATCCATTGAAAAATCAAGACCATTCCAGTAATAGGGCATGAAAAGATACCAAAGTAAGGACCTGAGAATATTAGTCAGCCAGGGGGGCTAGAACTTAGTAAGAGAAATGTAGGAGATGAGGTGGGGGTCAGAGAGTTATACGGGGATTAAAAATCTATACAGGAAGCATGTGTTTGTTATTGAAGGTGGAAAAAAGTTAGAGCGAGAGGGAGGGTGCTCTGATTTGCCCAAGTTGGATCTATTATCCCTTGGGTTATATTTTAATTTGGCTGTTTTTGCTACAGCCAGAGGGCTGTAGACAGAGAAGGTATATTTCCCCTTGGGAGCTAAGCAGATAAAGAAATGAACAATTCTGTTCTCTTCACAATTCTGTTCAAGCACCTCTAGTATAAATTCCCTCAACACTTAGTTTCCATATATTGTCAAGCACCAACAGTCACTGTTCTTGCCTAGCCAGGTTCATCTAGGTTATATTTTCCGCTAGTCTTAAATATTTTATATTTTCTGGTCTCCTGTACAATATTAAGACTCTTTAAACTCTTTAAAGGGGCTGGCTCAATTGGAATATCACCCAGTGTTGGAAAATTATCTTTGTTATGCTGAGTTGTTGATTGATTACCTGGTGGTTAATAACTACTTGAATAGTGTCTATTGCCTCTAACCATTGGCTTCCAGTTCCATTTATCTGGGCTTAGTATCTTAAATTTCCTATCTTCCAACCTCTGTTATTTGCAATGCTTAGTAAAAGTGATGGGATCCTGAGGGCGTTTACTAGATATGGTCAAGGAGTACCAGGCAAATATAAAAGCAAGTCAAAGTAACAGAAAAATGGAGTAAAATGGAAAGGGATGCCAGGGGAAAGGAGAGTGTCTGGGAGAATAAAAAAAGGAAACAAACTATACACAGTCAAGATAGTAGTCATATCAAAAACAAAGACATGGCCTCAAGAGTTATGAATCGCTGCAGCAGAATTAATGAGATGGAAAATTTCTCAAGGAAAAGAGCCAAGCATAGATAAAGGAAGAAAGACAGCATGAAAAGGAGAAATAACAAAATAGGAGAAAAGAAAAGTTTTAAAACCCCCAAGCGCAAGGTGAAAGAGTGAAACAAAAGAATGGATAAATTAAGAAATGGTGCATTGCATTCAAGCAAATGTATTCTATTCCTTTATTCTTATCTTTAACTGTCTTTGCATTTCTCTGGTAGCAAAGCCAACCTGAAAGGGTAATTTTGTTTATGTACCCAATTTGCATAATTGTGCCATATAAATTACAATGCTAATTAAGGACAGCCCTGGGCTTCTGGAATTGGGTCAAAGTGGCTCCCCCAGTGTAAGAAGGTTGGGGCATTGGCTCAGTCCCCTCTTCCACCACAGGGAAGCAAGGCAAGAGAAAAGAACCTCTCTGACAGTGTGTGAAATCTTGTCAGAATTTGTTGAAGGCCCAGAATCGTACATCTCACTTCAAAACTTGGCTTTTAAAATAATCTTTGTGTGATTCTGCGATGAGATGCTTAACAGCTCAAAGTTCTTCCGAAGGCTGTGTTGGTTATCTTCTTATGAGGTTTTTTTCCCCTAAAAAAATGTTTTTTTATTCAGATAAATTTGTTTTCAAACTTTAGGTAACTGAGCGTGAACCTGGCATGCAATTTTTTCTCTCTGGACTGTTGCCAGAATTGTCCCCAACTAGTGTGTGACATGCCCTGTGACTGGGAAAGATGACAAGTTGATTTCTGAGCTTTAGTTAAGTCCGTGTCCTCAAAATAACTAAGCAACTGCATATAAACTACATTGAAAATTCAGTCCCAGAGTATTTCTTTACTCCATGCACTATTCATAATAGGGGCTGTAAGGCCATGGGATTCATCTAATCTTTAGCTTGTGTTTTTCAAGGAAAGAATATTTCCGAGTTTCTATAGTGAAGACTAACTCACTGGAGGATCCTCTGTCTAGGGCTGTTCTGAAGGTGGCATTTTACAAGTTTCTTTTAGCCACTGAACCCTGACCTCATGCAAAGATTACATACAAAATAGAAATAAACAGAGCCCAATTCACTCAGAGTGAAGTAGGGATGAGGGGTGGCTGGGGTGGGGTGGGGGGGACAGCAGGACAAGAGACTCAAGTCTTATCTCCGGCCTCTTTATCCACTCTCTTGTCCTCCTGTCTCTCCTCCACCATCTGAGTGTATAGAAGCCACCTCTATAAGGAATTTATTATCTACCTACCTCAGGTAACAGCTAACAGTTAGGATGTTGGTTTTATACACCCAGTTTTGACTTTAAGACACATAGAGGTTCTTTTCACTGGCATCATTATAGGAATAATAGGAAATGCGTGGCCTATTTCTCATCCTATGCTACTTTATCTTCTAGAGCAGTGTTCTCCAGAGTATTTTATGTCCAAGCACAGGGGAAAATGATAATATTTCTATAGAACACTGGAGAATTGGAACTTTGACAAGGCTACTCATGTTCCAAGGTGACTGGCTCTGGGTTCTGGCCAACGCAACCTTCCAGCTACCCGAGACCATAGACATTAGTTCATGGTTGGACATTAGACTAAAGTCTGGCAACTGACAGTCAGCCTTGGGAGCAATTAGGAAAGTTGGCAAAATTTCAGAATATTGTTTGAGCATGTAGATACAACCATGGATAAATTTTTCCAACTCCTTCTGGTATATGAGACAACATGCTTCCCATTTTGCTAAAGCTAGTCTGAATTAAATTTCCTTCTCAGCTATGGGAGTACTGATTAATATATACTTCATTACCTAAAATTCAAATCTAATAGGTCATGTTCCAGTTTAGAAATATTTTGGACTCACCATTTCAAATAAGATAGAGTCCAAATATTTATCTAATTTTAACTAATATATATATAGGTTGACCTATAATACAATCAATATGGGAGGATGGTATTCTGTCTCACTGTTTTATTGATGACAATGTTAGCCAAACCTCTCTGGTCTGGTTAGTGTTCTTTTTATTATCTTAGCCAAGCAGCCCTCAACAGACAGGTTGCTTACTGCTCCTGGGGCTGATATACTTTTTGGTAGATTGTCTTTCTCCTTTTTCTGCTAACGCTCAGGATTTAGTCATTCTAGCCTTTATCCAGAGTTACACCCATGTCATGAGAAGTCCATCAAGAAGACAAAATACATTTGCAGAAGCTGAACTTTGACAAACTTGCATAATAAGTAGTAGATATAGACTAGCCCTGCTTAAAGGCTTAGAACACCCACTCTGGAGCCTGCAGACATCCTGGGTTCAGACTCTCATCCATCACTTACTGGTCACAGGACCTTGTGCAAACTGTGTCTCCATTTCTTTATCTGCCTGTTGTTGAGAATATGTTCAGTACATTTTTGCTAAAGCTATAGCTGGTGCAGCAATATCCTGCAAAGGATGCCCACTCTATCACAGTATTCAGGTAAGGTCTGTATAAAGTCAGCATCAATCTCTAAAAAACACATAGAGACTAATATTCGATGACAGAGAATTAGTTGAGAATGATTAAACCCATATTGAGAGATGAGAGCAATGAATAGTTTTTATAAAACCTGCAGTATGTACTCAAACCAAATGTCATTTTAACTGTTCTACAATGCAATTTAGTATAGTTTCCAATCTATCTAAGCTCAGAAATGTGCATCAATTTTAACTGAAATAATAGTTCAGTGATTTCTAATCTGCACTCTTTTCAGTTGATTGCAAATTCTTCTTCCTTTTTTTCACACCTTCATTCTCTTCTAGTATCCTTATATTTCAAAGATGTTACATTCATGTTTATAAATGGATTGGGCTGATATGTTGTTTTCATGCCTGTAAGCACATACTATTGTTTATAGAAAATGTTCTAAAATTTGTAAATATCTCAAAGCTTATATTTTTGATATGTCAGGCTTCAAAGTGGTTTGTATTCTCTCCACTTTGTCTACAAAACCCTGCCTGGAATTATTAATTACCCTGAATGTGCCTGATCTCTGTATGCATGTTCTTTGGGGGTCTGGACTTAGCATTTACTGTTTTCCATTTTACCCTCTATGTATATCTATTGGCTATATTTGTTCCTTCACAGTTACACCCAACAGATGCTTTCTAGCCTTGAAAATTCACTTGTAAATGTACATACTTATTGAAATACTAGAGACCCAGTGCACGAAATTCAGGCACTTGGGGGTGGGGGTGGGGTCCCTCAGCCCAGATTTCGAGAGGGCACAGGCCAGGCTTAGGGACCCTACTGGTGCATGATCGGGGCCAGGGAGGGATGTGGGAGGTTGGCCAACTGGGGAAGGATCACGGGAGGGCTCCAGGGCATGTCTGGCCCGTCTTGCTCAGTCCTGATTGGCCAGACCCCAGCAGCAAGCTAACCTACTAGTCAAAGAGTCTGCCCCCTCATGGTCAGTGCACATGATAGCAACTGGTCGACCGGCCGACTGTCTGCCCCCTGGTGGTCAGTGCATGTCATAGCGACTGGTTGACCAGTTGACTGTGTGCCCCCATAGTGAGCGATTGAGTGGCCTTAGCATATCATTAACATATTATGCTTTGATTGGTTGAATGGATGACTGGACAACCTGACACTTAACATATTAGGCTTTTATTATATAGGACTAGAGGCCTGATGCATGAAATTCGTGCATGGTTGTGGGGGGAGGTCCCTCAGCCCAGCCTGCACCTCTCACAATCCAGGACCCCTCAGAGGATGTCTGACTGCTGGTTTAGGCCTGATACCGCAGGGATCACGGGATCGGGCCTAAAACGGCAATTGGACATCCCTCTCGCAATCTGGGACTACTGGCTCCTAACTGCTCGTCTGCCTGCCAGCCTGATCACCCCTAGTCACTCTGTTTGTCTGCCTGATCATCCCTCACTGCTCGCCTGCCTGCCTGCCTGATCACCCCTAACTGCCTCTGCCTCAGCTCCTGCTATGGCGGCTTTGTCCAGAAAGACGTCTGGAATGATGTCTGGAAGTTCATTCGGCTGTTCGGCCTAATTAGCATATTACACTTTTATTATTATAGACATTCAGTGCTTGGTGCTGATCTAGGCATTAGGATTCACTGATTATTAGTATTATAGCCATTTTGATGCTTCTATTATCTTAGTGAAACAAACTGTAATTTCCTAGAAGACAAAAACTGAAGCTTAGTATGTCTGCCTTGCTCATAGTAGAGTGCTGGGAACATAAATAGATGCTCAATAAAAACTCCTGGATTATTAAAATAAAAGTTATATCTAAAGTATTACAAACTTTCAAGGAGCCTGGTTGAAAGGAGGACTTACAGAATGAAGGATTATTTGGGATACAAGGTACTTAAAATGATACCTAATGAAAATGCTTAATTTTTATGTGGGGAGTTGTGTGCAGAGCTGAAATATGCACTGAGTTTGGGTGAGAAAAACAGGGTGGGCTTTGCTGCTTAGTAGCTATATGACTTTAGACAAGTCTCTAAATTCACAAAATCTACATAAGATGGCTCATTCAACCTTTCAGCAATGTTGTGAAAATTAAAGAAATAGAAAATTTGAAATCACTGCAATACATTTTATTTATTTTTTATACTTTATAAGTGTTAGTTATTTTTCCAATGTCACCCCAATAAATTCAGTTTAAAAATAAATGTGAACTATTTTTCTAGGCAGACAGGATTGGTTTTGGGAAATGTGTCTTGAATGGAAAGACAGAGATAAAAATGGGAAGTCATTGAGAGAAGGGGAAACATATTCTAGTTCCCAATTATTAAGGACTGCCAAGCAATTCCATCCCCTCAAAAATCTAAAATGGGTATACCTTCAAGAATATGTAACTTGATCACCAAGAGGCTTAACTACAATACCACAACACAATAG